>NC_043998.1:24600514-24763014 GCF_902150065.1 Myripristis murdjan
CTCATTCTTTTCAGCCGCGTACAGTTTCAGCAATTATCCCGCTCCGGTCTAACTGAGCTCAGTGTGCACGCTGCCTGAGAGATGTATCTGCATCCCGCCCTCGCTCTCTCTCTCTCTCTCTCTCTCTCTCTCTCTCTCTCCCTCTCTCTCTGTCTTACATCCTCGTTCGTCGCATCTGATGATGCTGATGCTGCGTTGGTCTCCTCCCTCTTCCCGCTCTCTCTCCCTCCCTCTCTCTCCCTCTCTCTCTCTCTCTCTCTCTCTCTCTCTCTCTCTCCCTCCCTACATGGATTATTCATCCTCAGGCGGGTGAAGAATTGGATAGAGGGAGGGAGGGGGGAGGAGGAAGATGAAAAGAGAAAGAGAGGAGGTGATGTTTGCACGCCCAACCTCCTGCCTGCCTCCTCCTGATAAGATGAAACAGAGAGAGAGAGAGAGAGAGAGAGAGATCTGGGAGGGATGGAGGACTCCTCTGTCTCTCTGATCGTGAGGTTTTTCCCGCATCGGTGGGGGTTGGGCTCTGACTGCTGACATCATTCTGTGTGTGTGTGTGTGTGTGTGTGTGTGTGTGTGGAGTAGGGTGTAGGCTGCTGTTCAAATTTCATTCATAAAAAAAGAGAGCTTGTAGTGACGGAGGGAGGGAGGGAGGGAGGAAGAGGAGGAGTGACTACGTGATGTTACTCACACTTCCAGCGTCGGTTTAAAGGACAGAGGAGGACGTTTGACTCCTCCTGCGCCTCCCGCTCCGCTTTCACATCTTCGGGTTCGCCGACGCGCTCTGCGTAGGAACGCGGGACACGATTTACCATAAGTCAGGATCAGCTCTGCATTGTGTTCATGTGATAGGAGGACACATGACACTGACTCATTATATATATATTTTTAGGCCGTTTCCAAAATAGCCTGATGATGTAACATTTGTTGGCCTGCTTGAGGTCCATTTTCACCAAATTCGCACCGGATCCCATCAGGTCACTCAGACAAATCAGATACTATACTCATCTGGACATTTCAATCAGGAGAGACTCAGGAGAGGAATGAAAGAGAGAGGAATTTGATGTAAGATTAATTAAATTACTGAACAGGAGGAAGCAGTCTTTGGTTTGTGTTTCCACATATGAAAGAAATTCCTGGGAAACGTCAGATCAGAGGGTTTGGTTCTTCTGTGACGAGCCTTTTTTTGGCCATTTAAAAAAAAGGCTCTTGCATTCGTAGCTTGCTTTAATTGGCACATTTTTACACAAAGATAGACGTTTTATACATCAAATTGTTCACCGTCTTTCTGCTGAATCGAACAGTGCCAGGGTTGAAGGAGTCTGACCTCTCCATTTGATGATGTGACCGCCAGAAACCGGCAATGTTGCGGTCAGAGGCGGTTTTGCTTTGCCACAATTTATTTCCACATTCGTCCCCGCAGTTTTAGCAAACATAGACGTTATGCATGTGATTTTCAGCGTCTTCTTCTGAAGCTAACCCTGCCAGGGGTTGAAGGAAATGCTTGTGAGCGCTTGTGACTTAGAAAGCATGCGCGAAACGATCGTCTTGATTAAACTTTCACCGAGCCTCAGTTTAAGATATGCTAGATAGGGTTTATCGGATGTGTCGTATTTCAATCGTGTTTGTGCTACCATAGCAACAAACAAAAAAATCCAACCCCTATCCCTAAAAATGATCATCTGTGACAAATCGGATGAACTATATTTATTGTAAGATTGGAATATAACTCAGGGTGGCAGGGTGATATGGACAAAATATCATAAAACCTTTGACCAAACACCTCAATGTCAATCTCAATGTTGTAGGAATGAGTATTTGTGCTTTCTGAAGATGTTTACGATTCATTAGTCATTAGTGATGTTGATATGACGATCAGGCAGCTAGAGGCAATAACAGAGCAGGTGGGACAGTCAAACGAATTCAGAAAA
This sequence comes from Myripristis murdjan, assembly GCF_902150065.1. NCBI lineage: Eukaryota > Metazoa > Chordata > Actinopteri > Holocentriformes > Holocentridae > Myripristis > Myripristis murdjan. The sequence goes on from NC_043998.1 coordinate 24,602,440, forward strand.
TTGCATTTCGTTACTTTACTGCAGCCTTTAAAACCAGGACAAGACAACACTTCTATGTCCCAGCTGATAGCTACAATGACATGGCCCAAAATACAATCTGCAGCCGTCAAATCTCAAGGATTTTACTAAAAACTGAGTTTCAGGACATGCAAGCAGCAGGCTAGCACAGTTTCTGTAAAGCCTGTCTGCAGAGCTGGGGGACGGAGAAACCGACTAAAGACTGTCCGTTTTGTAAGAGGAGGTCGTCAAAGGACCAACCGCCTTGTAATTTGACGCTGAGGAACCTGTGCGAGGCCTTCGTCCTGCAGAGAGAAGCTGCTCAGGAGAACAAGGAGGAGCTCCAGAGGTCGCTGAAGCCCTTATGGGAGAAACAGGAGCTGTGTAATCGAGTCAAAAGAAACTGCGATGAAACAGCAGAGCACATTAAGGTCCAGGCCCGGCGCACAGAGAGGCAGATTAAGGACGAATTTAAGAAGCTTCACCAGTTTCTCCAAGAGGAAGAGGAGGCCAGGATCGCTGATCTGAGGGAGGAAGAGGAGCAGAAGAGTCGGATGATGAAGGAGAAGACAGAGGTTCTGAGCAGAGAGATAGCAGCCCTTTCAGACACAATCGGAGACGTAGAGAAGGAGCTGAGGGCGTCTCATTCCTGCACAACTACAAGGCTACAGTGGAGAGAGTCCAGCGCCCCCTGCTGGAGGATCCACAGCTGCTCTCAGGAGCTCTGATAGACGAGGCCAAACACCTGGGCAACCTGAGCTTCACCGTCTGGGAAAAGATGAAGGAGGTGGTCTCCTACACTCCTGTGGTTCTGGACCCCAACACGGCCGACGCAGACCTCGTCCTGTCAGAGGATCTGAGTGGCGTGCGGTTCGGAGACGCCGAGAAACGTCCCGACAACCCGGAGAGGTTCCAATACTGCGCCGTCCTGGGATCTGAGGGCTTCAGCTCGGGGACGCACAGCTGGGATGTGGAGGTTGGCGGCAACACGTGCTGGGCGCTGGGCGTGGTCGAGGAGTCTGTCCTCGGGAAGGAAGACATGGAGTCTGGAGCGTGGAGACTCGAGCTGTCTAAAGACGAATATTTGGCGTTCTCTCCGTCAGTCTGAGGCGCCGTGTTGCCGGTCCAGAAGCTTCAGGGGGTCTGAGTTTATCTGGACTGGAAGAGGTTAGGAAAAGGAAAGCTGATGTTCTCTGATCCTGATACAAAGACACACATACACACCTTCACACACACCTTCACTGACAGGGTGTTTCCCTTCATTAACACCATGATGGACCTGACAGTGAAGATCTTAGCGTTGAAGGTCTCTGTTTCAGTGGAACATCTCAGCTAGAGACTCTGATGATGATGATGATGATGATGATAATGATGATGACGACAATGTATCATCCATCTCTTTAACTGAAGTGCTGCTGATTTTAAGGTGGAATGAATTATTTTTTTGATGCCCTGAAATCATTTCAAAGAGGCTTGTTGGGCAAGTTAATCGTAAACCAACATATAAATGAACTTTAAATCCAAATGAGCAACATAAAATATGAATTGAATACATTTTTAACCAGATAAATATATATCGTAAATATTATAAATGTTATCAGTGTTTAGTTTCAATGTTTAGGACAAACTAGTTTAAAACTGTTTAAAAAAAAATTCTGCTGTGTTTGGTGTTCATTTCTCTTGTAAAATAAAATTTCTTCTAAAACTTATGGAAACCAAGAACAGATGGACGATGATGATGATGATGAAAACAGAAAAAATGAAAATTACATCTGAGCAGAGCAAATAAAGTATACTTTAATATTATTCATAGTCCTGTGTCACAATAGCTGCTTTTCTATTTTTTCTTTCACATTGCTCTGCCGGGTTGAATGGTTGAATTTCCCAAACTGGATTTCAAAGATCTTTGGGATCTAAATAAACTCAAACTGAAGCTTGGACATAATTGAGAATGAGGTACTTTTTTCTTTTTGTCCTGTTTTTTTATTTGGTCCTCCATTTCCAGAGTCGAGAGTCAAGATGTTTTATTGTCACTCTGGGTATAGCCAGCTCAGTCATGTGAAATGCTTTGGTTGCAAGGCTCCATTACAACAAACAGGCAGAGAATATTCAATAAACAGAAATAAAAAAGACAAGTATGAAAATGTATTAAAAATATATTACCTTCAAGGCAGAGCAAAATAATTTCTGATGATTTCTTTCAGTTGGATGATAACCCTAACCCTAACCCTAAACTTGAGTTGTTTTTGAGGAAGGGAGCCTTTTTGTGGCAGATTTGATTCACAAAGCTGGGGAGAGAAGACACTATTTTGTTTAAAGTCAACTTGTCCCGAGCAGTCTCAGCACAGTGAATGGGGGCAGCTCTCTGTCTCCACCTGGTGGACTGAACAAGTAAATACACCTAGAAAACAGAACCAAAACACCCCGCTGAGGTGCAAGTTTCCTGATCATTTGGTGGAAAATTGCTAAACTAGAGCTCAAATACAACTGCTGCAAAAACTCCACTTGAACTCCAGTAAAACAAAAAGCTATAAAAAATCATACGTGGACCTGTCTGGATCATGGTGGTGACGAGAAACGGGCCGAGTCTCACATCTTCAGGGAAGAAATGATTCATTTGGTGCAAAGATGCTGTCACCTTTTCTGGAAGGATGATTTCAGAAGATGTGATGCACCTGATCTGGGAATGGTGCAAATATTGACATCCAAACACAGCAAGTTGCCTGTAGTCATAATAATAATATTAAAAATTATAATAATGAGCTCTAGTTATGTAGCAACTTTACAAACAGAGTTTATTCTGCAGATGTTTCTGAATCACTGCCCAGACACACCGGGTTAGGATAAGAAAGAGAACAGGATGTCGCTGTCAATGTCAAACTCAGCAGATAATTCAATTTGCAAATCTACAGCATCTTACAGTAATCAGGCAGGACGGGATGCTCTTGTCTGTTGCAGCCTCAGGTGGGATGGGGGAGGGGTTGTGTCCACCCCAGTTCTTGGAAAAGGGATCATTGTCCCTCCCAAAAATGTTTTGAAATAAAACAGTATAATCCCAAATCATACAATATATTTTGGAAGCATTTGTGCAGATGCAAAATAATTTGGATTTAGTTTAGAGAGACTGACACACACCCCTTTCATGCTACATGGTGGTTTGGTCCACTGCACTGTGTGTGTGTGTGTGTGTGTGTGTGTGTGTGTGTGTGGTGGCTTGTCCACCTCTACTAATGACGGAACTTAAAAAAACGAGGTGACTAACCCTAACCTCCTATCCAGGAGCCAAAATTTTCCATGCCATTCACATTCTGAAAAGGAAAACCCCCACCACGGAGAAGGTCCGTAAATTAATATTATCCTTCGGCATCAACGACAAAAACTCGGCGGTCCCACGGCAAACCCGCGAGCAAGTGGAACAACTTTATGAGGTTGCACAAAACACGTTCCCGCAGGCCGAAATCATATGGGCAATAATTAATTTTAGTGACAGACTTACCCTCCAAGAGAGAGACATGCTCAAAAGCATAAACTCAGAAATCCAAAAATACCGGCATGTCATCCCTCTTAAACATTCAGAGTTTCAAACAGCAGCAGACAAAGTCCACTGGACACCCACCATGGCGCAGAGAATAGCTAAACATTGGCAAGATATCCTAAAATAACTTTAAAAACCTGGAACATTAGCTGGGATTTGATCACCCCAGCTGGCCCCTATGGAGGAGAGGGTCTAGTGTGTAAACGGCCGAAACCCTCGATGATTCTGTGGTGACACTACTGACGAAATGTTCCATAGTCAACCCAAATTTAGGAACCAAAATGGGGGGAGGTATGCATGAATTGACAGCACACATGCACACACACACAGACTTATGTGTGGGGCATGCATGGGTGCGTGAGTGCAGGCATACAACCCTCCACTTAATAACAGAACGCCAAAAAACAATTTTCTGCCAAAACTAATAACAGCCCAAAAATAGAACAAAGTACTTACCATTTTTTAGAACCTGAGACCCAGTCCCGGGAGTCAGGTAAAGAAAGGAAAAAAAAAAAAAAAGAAAAGTAATTTTTCAGGTCACTAAACAACATTAAAACAAATGCGACGAAAGGACCTATGTGAACAGTTTCTGAGACCCAGTCCCGGGAGTCAGGAACACTCACATAACCTCGTATCGGACAACCCAGAAACACATCTCCCAAAGGTGGGACTCAATTTTAGGGGGGCCAACCGGACCGTGATTGGCGGATCCTGTATCCCAGTCCCGGGCATCAGGCTCAGCCACGCGGCCCTTAAGCCCCCTCGCGATTCCCACCACCCGAACTCTAATCTCCCAACCCCCTACTCAACCTCTTGCCTAGCCCTGACCAATCCCAAACCTAACCGTCTCCTAACCCTAAAACTCCCAACCCTTACCTAACCTTAACCTTTCTAACTATACCTAACCCTAACCTCTTCCTAAACTTAACCAACCCCAAACCTATACCTAAACCTAACCTTTTCCTAACCCTAACCTCCCACACCCTTACCTAACCCTAACCTTAACCTTTCCCTTATGCTTTTTTTTTTTTTTTTTAAACCCTAACCCTAACCAGATGGCGCCCACGCAGAGTCAAACCTTTAGCTCTGCCCACATTTAGCCCAACCCCAATCTGCAGACTGCAGTCAGGTGCAATTGGTGAAACCTGCCGTCCTGCCTGCCGCTGTAGCTCCGCCCCCCTAATACCTGTCTGTTTACGGAGGCAGGACGTCCGTCCCCAGTTCAAACCACAACTCCCTCTTTTGTTTCTGTCTGTCTTTTCAAGCTGTTTGCTTTGTTACAAATGATAATGAATATGTTGTTTAATTATAAAGATCGATTTTCATACCAAAATGCTCTGTTTTGTAGATGGTAGCGTTAATAATTCTATAGTTATTAAGAGTTAATTCACAAAAATAGTATATTTGTATTTTCTTACAGGTTGCTTCATTCATAATTTTGCTCTTGGCTGAAAAGACAAGGACGACTTTCACACAAAACTCTTACCTGTGCAGCTTTAACCCTGCGATATAGAAGCAACACAACACAAAGTTTTTATTATAATAATTTACTGGAGGTTTAAATTACTGGGGTCAAATGTGAAAGTAACAGGAGTTGCTGTGAAACATCTGAGATGCAACATTTGAACGCATTGAATATTATAACTTAAACATTTTTAAGAGGAGCTTTGTCTTGAAAAGCAGTCAGAAAGAGTCTTTTTTTATTTGTCTTATTTTAGATGATGAACGTCTGCCAGCGCGGCAGATGCAGCCATGAGGCATGCACGACGCAGGGTGTTTTTATTGATGGCTTCCCTGACCCAGTTCTGCTGCTGCCCTCCAACCGTCTGCTGTGAGCGATGGAGAGATGCGAGGAAGGAGAGAGGCAAGAGGAGTGAGGGGAATTTAAATCAGTGCATCTTACAGTCATTTTTTACACAGACACTTTGATCACCACAGTTTCATCTGCAAGAATGCACACAATGACTAAATTATATTATATGATATTGTTACTGTATGCTTTGCCTTCAGTGTTTCAAGTGTTGGTTTGTGTGCTATCTCATGCAGAACTCCCTCAAAAAAGAGATCTTGTACTCTAAATGGGACTCACCTGCTCAAATAAAGGTCGATTTTAAATAGGTAAAATAATAAAGTAAATTGGTGCTGGCCATTAGCAGAGTATGTAACACGTTGAATCTTATTTGGTGGAGAAAAAGAGCTAACTTTGCCCACAACTGCCCTTGACCCACTTCTTCTGTGGTGCTTTTACAGCTGTGAGGGACTGAAGGATCCAAGGCTGACAGGAATATAAAACACAGTGATTTAAAACACTACACACCAACAGAGAAGTCAGGATCTATTTAGTAATGTTCTGTGTTCTCCTGCACATCCAGAGGCTCTCAGATACAGTCCAGATTCATACGTATACATACACCATATGGAGGAATTATTTCACCTCCATGTTTCAGCTACAGGAGCTTTTCTTACCTCCCATTTTAAATCCAGAGGCATTAATATCGAGTTAATCCCCCGTTGCAACTTGAACAGCAAACCCAGACTCGTCCATCAGATCACCAGGTAGAGAAGTGTGATTGGTTGCTCCACAGAAAAACGTTTCCACCACTCCAGAGTCCGGCGGTGGCGTTCTTTACAACGCTCCATCCGATTCTTGGAGTTCTTCTTGGTGATGAAATGAAATGGCTACGGCGGCATCTAAATTCAGATTTCACTATTATAAAATATTCGGTTTTTACTCATTTGAACATCCAGTGCCATATATGTTAAACCAAAACCCCTTTCTTTACTGTTCTGTCTTGTCTGACGGAAAGAAAAGTTATCTTTCTGTCTCCGGAGTTTGTTGTTATGGGAACGGCGGTTACCCGACCGGGAAATATTCCGATGGCTAGACCGTCCCATTTGGTTGACGGGGAGGACGCTTCGTCCGAAGGATGCAGACCCTGAATTGGGACACAGGTAATGAGCTCTTTAGAACCAGACGTTCTTTCACTGATGTTGGTGAAGGTAGACTGCACGGCTAGCTGCTGGAGGTTATACACCTGTGGCAGTGGGACTGAATGAAACACCTGAACTCACTGATTAAGAGCTGTGGCCCAATACATTTGTCCATACCGTGTTGTTTGGAGTAAAGCAGCCATCCTCTTAATAAATCCTGACCTCGACCACAGCTGTTGAAAAAAGGTATTTCATGAACTAAAAGTTTAATTCTGTTTTCCCTGGAGAGTTTCCCCTGTCTTTCCTTTTGCTTTGTTTTGAAGTGAAAAAAAAAATTATTCATGAAAACAATTTCCAAAAATGATGAAATTGTCGTCCCAGTGAAAAAGATTGTACCATGGTCAGTGCTAAGCTGTGTAAACCATGGCTGACCAAAGATATCAAAACACTTTCCAAGAGTCAACATTGAGTGACTGGTGCATAAGAAACCATAAAAATACAGGAAAAGCAGCCACACACACAGTCTGCATTTGCACATGAAACAATTTATTAAGTAAACAGACATTGATCTCTAATGTCAGCATTGAATCTGAAGGTTCTCCTGCTGCTGCTCTCACCAACACACTGGTGTTTGCTGACATTTGTATGATGCTTGATGAAGCTTCTTACACGAACACACATGCAAACACACACACACACACACACACACACACAAACACACACACACACACTCAAGACTGCGCCTCTACAGGTTTTCTCCAGTGTGGATTCTCATGTGTCGCTTGAGGTTTCCTTTCTTTGCAAAACCATTACCACAGATGGAGCAGATGAATGGTTTCTCTCCAGTGTGGATTCTCATGTGTATGTTTAGGTGTCCTTTCCGTGCAAACCCTTTACCACAGACGGAGCAGATGAATGGTTTCTCTCCAGTGTGGATTCTCATGTGTCGCTTGAGGTCTCCTTCCCGTGCAAAACCATTAACACAGACGGAGCAGATGAATGGTTTCTCTCCAGTGTGGATTCTCGTGTGTATGTTGAGGTCTTCTTTCCGTGCAAAACCTTTACCACAGACGGAGCAGATGAATGGTTTCTCTCCAGTGTGGATTCTCATGTGTATGTTTAGGTGTCCTTTCCGTGCAAACCCTTTACCACAGACGGAGCAGATGAATGGTTTCTCTCCAGTGTGGATTCTCATATGTAACTTGAGGGATCCTTTCTTTGTAAAACCTCTACCACAGAGTGAGCACAGGACTGTACTCTTTCCTGTGTCCTTGGTCTTGGAGCAGGAAGCTGGTTCCTCTCCAACATCAGGTCTGTCATGACTGAGAGGGACGTCACTCGGTGGGTTTGAACCTGACTGAGCTTCTCTGGTCTCGTCCCAGTCATCGCTGTCCTCAGTCTCAGCCTCAGAGGAGGGTTCTGGGTTCCTGGCTCGTTCCTCTCCACCATCTTCTGCTTCCATCTGTCCAGCTTCCTCTTCATCATCCTCACTCTTCACGGTGACAACAGTGAACAGCAGCTTGGTGATATCCTGAGGCTGCTCTCCCTGCTGATTTGTCAAGGGTTCCTCCTGTTCCTCTTCAATGTGTCGGGACTCTGGCTCCAGACTGGGGGTTGGCTCCTGCTGCTGAGAGGGAACCTCCTCTTGACACACTACAGGGGAACAAACAAACAGACAGGATTGCAGCCACACACAAATTCATTTGATTCCCTATAAAACTGCTATGAAAACAGAAACAGAAGCCGGTTGGCCAATGTCAAGCGGTCTGTCTTTCACCTGCAGGGTGGAGGTCCATCAGTGTACAGTTACACGTGAAAAACAGCCCATCTCTGAACCCAACGCAGGACTGAAGTATCAGTCCTTTCTAGAGAATTCTCTGAGTATGTTGCTGATGTTGCTGACGATACACACCTGGTCTGCCCCATCATGCATTGCTGCAGCATAACCCCTGCTAAAGCTTCTGCCACAAACAGATGCCGTGACAATCAACACCTGCTTTTTTTAATTTGGTGAGGAATAGGTTCTGTCTTATTCTCGGCTATTTCCGGTTCCCTCCGTAACTGCTTGGCGACCAAAGATGGTACGTCCCGAAACTTCCTCCACCGGAGCTCCCATAAAAACTTCATCGTCTTTGACCAGTTCATGTCTTCATGTCACTCAGCTCACCCAGTGTTTTCTTTAAATGAGAAACATCACAACAATCTGAAATATCTTTTCTTCTAGAGACCTCGAACCTCTAACTCAGACTCTCATTTTCTCCCGTCCAAATGATCGTAATTCCCTCTACACGCAGTCAAATCTTCTTAAATAATTTAAGGCGTTGGTTCAGATTATTAACTAGAACGAGCTGCAGGTCCCACATCACCTCGTTCTGGTTTTCCTCCATTGGCTCCCTGTAAAATTCAGAATAAACTAGAAGATTCTGTTGATTACATACAAAGCGCTACATGACCCCAGAAAACAGCAAAGACTAGTTGTTCTCCTCCTGTGGGATTCAGTCAGAAGGAAATCCTGCTGGTTTGAGTCCAGAATCCCAATCTCCTCCTCAGCATCTGGACTCTGAAGAGACGTTGCTGTGACTTGGGCCGATTCAGAAGGAAACAATCTGCTGATTCTGGGCTCAGATCAGCAGGATCTCCTTGTTCCTGAATCCCATGTCAAAGCAGAATTTGATGAGTTGTTCAGTTGCAGCCCTGAGACACGGCCAGCAGGAGGCAGCACATGAGTTTTTTCCTCATAAACTTGTGACTCTATAATCTCACAATTTTGGAGTTTTATTTTTGTTTTTGTTTGTTTGTTTGTTTGTTTGTTTGTTTGTTTTTTACCTTAGATTTGTTTTTTTTCCCTCATAAAATTTGCCACTTTAAACTCAGAGAATATCCGAGTGTTTTTCTCCCATGATTTTAGAAAATTCTGTAGTACTACTTCAATTATTATGACTATTACTGCTACTGCTGCCGCTACTACTACTATTACTACCACGACTACTGTTATTGCTACTTCTACGACTACAACTAAATATATACTACTACTACTACGATTACTACTACACCTACGACTATTGCTATGATGACTACTACTACTGCTATTACTGCTGCTACTATTATTACTACTACTACTACCACTATTGCAATGACAAGTAGTACTACTTCTACTGATACACTATTACTAATACTTTTACTACTACTAGTAATTAGGGCCCGAGCCCTCCAAGGGAGAAGGGCCTTATTGTTATTGTACCGTTTATTCCGGTTTTTGTTTTTTTATTATTACTACAAATACTTCTACTAATGTACTATTACCACAACAGTTACAACTACTACTACTACTATTACAACAGCTAATACTACTATTGCTACCACTACTACCATGACCATTACCAAGCCTACGACTAAAGCTACAACTACTCATATACTACTACTACTACTACTACTATTACTTTTACTACTATTACTGCTACCTCTGTTAATTCCACTATTACTACTACTACTACTAGTACTACTACTTCTATTAACATTACCACTACTACGACTATAGCTAAAACTAATAATATACTACTAATACTGCTAACTACTACTTTTACTGCTACTACTATTACCACTACTACTACTATTAGTAGTACAACTCCTCAGTGTTTTCTTTTGAATCTTAACTGGCGGTTACCCTCTCCTGTCAGGGTCCAGGTGAGTCACTGATGTGAAAATGGCGTTTAAAAGTTACGAACCTCTGTGCAGTCGCACCTCCGGCAGCAAGATGGCGTCCAGGAGCCTCTGCTGCCTCTCCACCTTCAGTCTCAGGTGAGAGTTTTGCAGCTGGTACTCGGCCAGCGTCTCCTCCATTAGAGCCAGCGTCTCCTCAGCGGCTGCAGTTTGTCGCCTCATCACCTGCGATCTCAGCTCGCAGAGTTCAGACATCTTTCCAAACTTGGTCCTCCACTTCCTGCCGTCTAATCTGACGTTTCACCGCTTTGACTCCAAGAGAAATGACTCAGAATTTTGCCTCAGAAATTCGTTCTTGTTTATTTTCTTCCCCAGCTGATGAATTTGATTCTGAGAATGTTGTTCTTTAAATCTGTGACTCTGGTTACAAATGATTTCAAATATATATTTATTATGATATTCATATACATTGTATTTTTTGTTTGTGTATTTAATATTATCCTTCCCTTTTTATTATTCTTGATGGAAGCACACTGATAAATCTTTTTGTATCGCTGCTTGTTGTCAATAATGTTTATGTCATTTAGCTATGGGGTTACTGGGTGGGGTCGTCGCGTTTGTGTGTGTTTGTGTGTGGTGTGGAGGCTGGACGGGGGTTAATAATACGAAAATAATTCGGGAAATGTCTTGCAATGTCAATATTATGATAAATCTTTGGACACAAATATCAATAATATAAAAAAAGACAAATCGTTACACCCAGACTTGCCTTAAATTACTCCACTTTATTACACACACACACACACACACATGCACACACTCTGTCATGGCCGTTGCTATGGAGACCAAGGTGACATCCCGCTGCTGTTCAGTCTCAGTGTCTGGTTAATAGAGTGAGGAAAAGCAAGTTAACATCATTTCCCACAAGTGATGCGGGCGTCCTGTTGACCAATCAGCAACGAGATCCAGGCCCTTAACTTTTCTTTTTGTGTCTTTGCTTGGTAAAGAACAACAAAAACAACACAAAAATACAGTTTATATGAGATATAAAGGTGTGCAGTCCCAGTCATTTAAAGGTGAGGAATATTTAAGGCACAACCACCTGTAACAACGTTAACTGAATTCACAACAGTTATATGCTGCCCTCTGCTGGAGCAAAAAGGTATTTCCAGACCCATTGTACCACATACAAAACATAATACTCCATTGACTAAATAAAGCTTTTTTTGTAATATTTTTAAAACACACAGTTACAAAGTTCTTTACACATGTGGATTGTAAAAATTAATACATAGAAAAACAAAAATATACATTAAAAAAGAAGAGATAGATCCTTAAGGTTCTTACACACCGGCATGCATAGCGAAATAGCGGAAGGAAAGAGCGGACAAAACTCACTGGCGAAAATTTCGCCTTTAACTATTCACACCAATCAGCGATGCGAATATGCGAATTGCGAAATATGAATCCCGCAGCGCGCAGTTGAGCGTTCTGAAAGGAAAAAAACATGGAGTCAACTTCGTCCTCCGATGAGGACCTTGTCATTACTGAATTGTTTACCCATCCAAAGAGGAGATTTTGGGTACACCCGCTTTTACAAAGCAGGGATAGAGAAGGGGAATTCCACCTGCTGATACAGGAATTCAAATTGTATCATGACTGTTTCCGAACTTATTTTCGGATGTCCGTGGGACAATTGGAGACTCTCCTGGGTCTGCTGGCACCGCATCCAGAGAGACAGAGAACCAACTATGGGGATCCCATTGACCCAGAGCAGCGACTGGCTGTCTGTTTGAGGTAGGCTGTCAGAATATTTTAGTGAAACACAGAATAGGCACTAACGTAATGTTGTTGTTGTGAATGGAGACTGGTGATTGGCTGCTGCAGTTTGTTCGCCTAGAAAAATCGAGCTTGTTGCGAAAAATAAATCTCTCGCATTTCGACTTTTCGTATTTCGCGTTCTATGTGCAAGTACTGATTGCATGTTATGAGTTTGAAAAAATAGGAAGTATTCGCACGAAAATAGCGCTGTTGGTGTGTAAGAACCTTTAGTCTTTCCAGAGATCTTCAATAGAGCTCTATTGGAGATTTATTATTTTATGTAAAGACTAATATTAATATATGAGTAGTTAGAGGCCTTATTTTTCACTAGAAGATTGAAGCTTTTTCTCATGAGCACAGAACACTGTATTTTTAAATATATACACTACAAGTCTAAAGTTTGGACACACCTTCTCATTCAATGTTTTTTCTTTATTTTTACTACTTTCTAGATACATACTGAAGACATCAAACATATAAAGCAAGATATTTAAGTAAAGTAGAAAAGCCCATAAAAATAAATAAATAAATGGCCCGTATAAATCAATTATTAGTTCAAGGTACATTGAATCTAATAAGTCTGGGCCGGCTTTTGGCATAGGCGGTTTAGGCAGTTGCCTGGGGCGCCATCTGCTGGAGGGGCGCCGGCAGCGATTGTTTGTTACCGTCGTGGGGGGTAGTTGAATAAAAGTTGCCATGTTATTGAAGAAAAACAATAATCTATGTCTGATCTATCATCATACCTACCACATACATGTGCTTTTAACTCTTCAAATGATGGGTAACATTTTAAGCATAGGCTACACTGATATAGAGGGTTTTCACCGACGCCACGTTCTGGGCGCTAACCCGGATGCGCGGCCATATTGGAGGTACTCGATGTCAACAACTGAACGGACTGCAATAGAGACTTGTGCGCTTGGTATAGTTTAAGTGGGTTTAGCCATGTCAAAACAACAGAAAAGCTCATCAAAGCGTGTTCAAGATGAAAAGGCACAAGAAAAGGTGCGATATTTCGAGAAATTATGCTTTATTGGTGGCGCAGATCCCTACGAGTGGGCTCCCTCTTCTCCCTCTTGGATCCATGACGACCCGGCGATTCTTCCTTCAGTTGCATGTCCCGATATAGTCAGCTACCTGGTTTTCTCACCGAGCCCAGACACAGCGAAAGACCTTAAATCCTACAAATGTTTGGAGGCCTATAACCAGACGGTGTGTGGATGGGTGAGGGAGACGCAGTACCAAGTCATCACCAAAAATCATCGGTCAAATGGTCAAACAAATTTGATTCTATTTATTGTCATTTTATTCTCCCGTGCACCGAAAGTACTGAGCCCTAATTGCATTATTGTACTGTATATGACTGTGCAATGACAATAAAGATATATCTATCTATCAACGTCCATTGTGTTGTTAAGGCCAAAATAAGTAATGCAATAACGTCCTAATCATCCTAACTTTAACTGTATGATGTAATTCCGACACTCAAGGTGTAGCCAAGAGACTGTCAATCTTTTTTTTATTTTTAATTTCAAAGACCCGCAGTTTGCTATCTACACTGTGCACTATCTGAGTTAGTTTCATAGTGTTTTATTCGATCATGTACAATCTGACACACAAAAAACACACACTTTTGGAAGTCGGTAATATTCCAAATGTTTTTCTCGGTCTGACCTATTGGTACGTCCTAAAACACGGCAATAATTAACCATTTTTCTTGACGACGTTCGGGATCTACTATGTGTGTATGGTTTGTTGTGGTACGGAGTACCTCCAATATGGCGGCTTCCGGTCTGTTGACGCGCCGATGACGCGTCGTGAAAACCCTCTATAGCAACTTGGAAGCCATAATGGAGCACTACCGTTTTAAATCATGTAGGCTTAAATACAGGATGGTGCTGATTGGATAACACCTCTGACACATCCACAGAACGAAGGAAAACTACCTCCGAGGCATGTTGCTCTCTGTTACAAAACGTTCTGACCAAACATATCATTCAATGAGACGTCACACAACGTTATGTATTGTAACGTCGTTGAATACGCCCCTGGTCTCAGCTGCTCTCCCTCAGGTGTGTCTCAGTGCAGGAACAAAGGCCCAGGTGAGCTTCCCACCCCCTTTTACCCACAATTTTCCTGAAGCGCTTCCGGGGTTGTGGGTCAAACATCCGGTTGACTTGGGCGGAATGTGGAAGTAGCTATTTGTTTACGTTACGGTCTCGTCTTTTACAATGTTAGTTAGCTCGCTACTTTGTGCTCAGCTCCGCCACCCAGGAGCTACTACGGTGACACACTGCAACCCACAGGATGGACCGCAGGTTAATGAAGCCCGGGGAAAACAGTAAAGATGTCTCTTAAACCGATGATGTCGGTGCCAACAGGATTCGGCATGCCTACTTTACATATCGATATCTCCTAGACCGTTTATGACATGCAGAAAAAAACGGCGGAAACCGGAGAAACAATCTGGGATTAGACCGTCGTGAGACAGGTTAGTTTTACCCTACTGATTTTACCCTACTGCCATTACGGTAACTCCGTAGGACTACTGACATTTCTACCGTCCAATCACAGAAGAGTCCCCGGTGTGTCACATGTTTGTAATATGAGCTTCTCAGTACCGTAACTCCTGAACCAATGGTGCGACCGAAAAAATTCAGACGGTTTCTTTATCCAACCACTAACATTAAATCCATGAAACGAAACTTTACCAAACATAAACACCAGTTACCGCCAGCCAGCTCGAATCCTTTTCCGCCTAAACTACTACTTCCGCTGACCCACTGGAAGTTTGGAACATAATTGCTGATAATGGTTTCCCCAGCAACTCCCCCAGGAAAATTGTGGATAGACTCTGTCCCTTTTCGTGCAGACTTCCTGTTACTTCCCCTTCCACATCGGTGATGTGAGGCTTGTGTGCGCTCAGTTTTTGTGCTGATGTTGATGCCGGAGGATATTTGGAGCTCTGTGGTCAACCACCTGCTGGCTGACTCGCTTTGAAATAATCCCACTTCCAGTTGATGGTGGAATATCTAGGAGGGAAGAAACTTGAGCAGCTGACTTGTTGCAGCGGTGGCTTCCTGTTCCATCACTATTCCAGCAGCACGCTGGAACTCAGTGAGCTCTTTAGAACCAGACGTTCTTTCACTAATGTTGGTAAAGGCAGACTGCACGGCTAGCTGCTGGAGGTTACACACCTGTGGCAAAGGGACTGAATCAAACACCTGAATTCAATGGTAAAGAGCTGTGGCCCAACGTTTTTGTCCATATCGTGTAGTTTGGATCCTCTGATCATCCGGCACCTGGCCTGAAACAGGATTGGATGTGCACACAACTACTCTGTCTTCTGTTTGGAGTAAAGCAGCCATCCTCTTAATAAATCCTGAACTGTCTAAAAAATATTTCATAAGCTAACAGTTTAATTCTGTTTCCCCTGGAGAGTTTCCCCTGTCTTTTGTTTTGAAAAACAAAACAAAACAAAACAGGGTCACACATGATCAAAGCTACAGTTTTAATGAATGTATTTTTAATTGTCTTAAAGGTCTCATTCAAGTAGGGTATTGTTCAAATGTTATTGATTGTGATGACCCTCAATGTGCTCATTGAATTTTTATTCATGAAAACAATTTCCAGAAATGTTGAAATTGTCGTCCCAGTGAAAAAGATTGTGCTACGGTCAGTGCTAAGCTGTGTAAACCATGGCTGACCAAAGATATCAAAACACTTTCCAAGAGTCAACTTTGAGTGACTGGTGCATAAGAAACCACAAAAATACAGGAAAAGCAGCCACACACACACTGTCTGCATTTGCACATGAAACAATTTATTAAGTAAACAGACATTGATCTCTAATGTCAGCATTGAATCTTAAGGTTCTCCTGCTGCTGCTCTCACCGACACACTCGTGTTTGCTGACATTTGTATGATGCTTGATGAAGCTTCTCACACACACACGCACACACACACACACACACACACACACACACACACACACAAACACACACACACACTCAAGACTGCGCCTCTACAGGTTTTCTCCAGCGTGAATTCCCATGTGTTGCTTGAGGTTTTCTTTCCGTGTAAAACCATTACCACAGATGGAGCAGATGAACGGTTTCTCTCCAGTGTGGATTCTCATGTGTCTGTTGAGGTTTCTTTTCGTTGAAAAACCTTTACCACAGAGTGAGCACAGGACTGTACTCTTTCCTGTGTTCTTGGTCTTGGAGCAGGAAGCTGGTTCCTCTCCAACATCAGGTCTGTCATGACTCAGAGGGACGTCACTCGGTGGGTTTGAACCTGACTGAGCTTCTCTGGTCTCGTCCCAGTCATCGCTGTCCTCAGTCTCAGCCTCAGAGGAGGGTTCTGGGTTCCTGGCTCGTTCCTCTCCACCATCTTCTGCTTCCATCTGTCCAGCTTCCTCTTCATCATCCTCACTCTTCACGGTGACAACAGTGAACAGCAGCTTGGTGATATCCTGAGGCTGCTCTCCCTGCTGATTTGTCAAGGGTTCCTCCTGTTCCTCTTCAATGTGTTGGGGCGCTGGCTCCAGACTGGGGGTACGCTCCTTCTGTTCAGGGGGAACCTCCTCTTTACACACTACAGGGGAACACACACATAGACAGGATTGCAGCCACACACAAATTCATTTGATTCCCTATAAAACTGCTATGAAAACAGAAACAGAAGCCGATTGGCCGACGTCAGGCAGTCTGTCTTTTACCTGCAGGGCGGAGGTCCATCAGTGTACATTAACACGTGAAAAACAGCCCATCTCTGAACCCAACGCAGGACTGAAGTATCAGTCCTTTCTAGAGAATTCTCTGAGTATGCTGCTGATGTTGCTGACGATACACACCTGGTCTGCCCCATCATGCATTGCTGCAGCATAACCCCTGCTAAAGCTTCTGCCACAAACAGATGCCGTGACAATCAACACTTGCTTTTGTTGAGGAATAGGTTGTTTCTTATTCTCGGCTATTTCCTGTTCCCTCCGTAACTGCTTGGCGACCAAAGATGGGACGTCCCGTAACTTCCTCCACCAGAGCTCCCATAAAAACTTTATCATCTTTGACCAGTTCATGTCTTCATGTCACTCAGCTCACCCAGTGTTTTCTTTAAATGAGAAACATCACAACAATCTGAAATATCTTGTCTTCTTGGGACCTCGAACCTCTAACTCAGACTCTCATTTTCTTCCGTCTAAATTATTTTAATTCCCTCTACACGCAGTCAAGCTGCCTTAAATAATTTACAGTTGGTTCAGATTATTAACTAGAACGAGCTGCAGGTCCCACATCACCTCGTCCTGGTTTTCCTCCATTGGCTCCCTGTAAAATTCAGAATAAACTAGAAGATTCTGTTGATTACATACAAAGCGCTACATGACCCCAGAAAACAGCAAAGACTAGCTGTCCTCCTCCTGTGGGATCCAGTCAGAAGGAAATCCTGCTGGTCTGAGTCCAGAACCCCAATCTCCTCCTCAGCATCTGGACTCTGAAGAGACGTTGCTGTGACTTGGGCCCATTCAGAAGAAAACAATCTGCTGATTCTGGGCTCAGATCAGCAGGATCTCCTTGTTCCTGAATCCCATGTCAAAGCAGAATTTGTTGAGTTGTTCAGTTGCAGCCCTGAGACACGGCCAGCAGGAGGCAGCACATGAGTTTTTCCTCATAAACTTGTCACTCTATAATCTCACAATTTTGGAGGGTTTTTATTTATTTTATTTTATTTTATTTTATTATTATTATTTTTTTTTTTTACCAAAGATTTGTTTTTTTCCCTCATAAAATTTGCCACTTTAAACTCAGAGAATATCCGAGTTTTTTTCTCCCATGATTTTAGAAAATTCTGTAGTACTACTTCAATTATTACGACTATTACTGCTACTGCTGCCGCTACTACTACTATTACTACCACGACTACTGTCATTGCTACTTCTACTACTACAACTAAATATATACTACTACTACTACGATTACTACTACACCTACGACTATTGCTATGATGACTACTACTACTGCTATTACTGCTGCTACTATTATTACTAATACTACTACCACTATTGCAATGACAAGTACTACTACTTCTACTGATATACTATTACTAATACTTTTACTACTACTACTAATTAGGGCCCGAGCCCTCCAAGGGAGAAGGGCCTTATTGTTATTGTACCGTGTATTCCGTTTTTTATCTTTTTTTATTATTACTACAAATACTTCTACTAATGTACTATTACCACTACAACAGTTACAACTACTACTACTACTATTACAACAGCTAATACTACTATTGCTACTACTACTACCATGACCATTACCAAGCCTACGAATAAAGCTACAACTACTCATATACTACTACTACTACTACTACTACTATTACTTTTACTACTATTACTACTACTACTACTAGTACAACTACTTCTACTAACATTACCACTACTACGACTATAGCTAAAACTACAAATATACTACTACTACTGCTAACTACTACTTTTACTGCTACTACTATTACCACTACTACTACTATTAGTAGTACAACTCCTCAGTGTTTTCTTTTGAATCTTAACTGGCGGTTAGCCTCTCCTGTCAGGGTCCAGGTGAGTCACTGATGTGAAAATGGCGTTTAAAAGTTACAAACCTCTGTGCAGTCGCACCTCCGGCAGCAAGGTGGCGTCCAGGAGCCTCTGCTGCCTCTCCACCTTCAGTCTCAGGTGAGAGTTTTGCAGCTGGTACTCGGCCAGCGTCTCCTCCAGGAGAGCCAGCGTCTCCTCGGCGGCTAAAGTTTGTCGCCTCATCACCTGCGATCTCAGCTCGCAGAGTTCAGACATCTTTCCAAACTTGGTCCTCCACTTCCTGCCGTCTAATCTGACGTTTCACTGCTTTGACTCCAAGAGAAATGACTCAGAATTTCGCCTCAGAAATTCGTTCTTGTTTATTTTCTTCCTCTGCTGATGATTCTGATTCTGAGAATGTTGTTCTTTAAATCTGTGACTCTGGTTACAAATGATTTCAAATATATATTTATTATGATATTCATATACATTGTATTTTTTGTTTGTGTATGTAATATTTTCCTTCCCTTTTTATTATTCTTGATGGAAGTACACTGATAAATCTTTTCGTATCGCTGCTTGTTGTCAATAATGTTTATGTCATTTAGCTATGGGGTTACTGGGTGGGGTCGTCGCGTTTGTGTGTGTTTGAGTGGTGTGACGGGGGTTAATAATCCGAAAATAATTCGGGAAATGTCTTGCAATGTCAATATTATGATAAATCTTTGGACACAAATATCAATAATTTAAAAAAAGACAAAGCGTTACACCGAAACTTGCATTAAATTACTCCACTTTATTGCACACACACACACACACACACACACACACACACGCACACACTCTGTCATGGCCGTTGCTATGGAGACCAAGGTGACATCCCGCTGCTGTTCAGTCTCAGTGTCTGGTTAATAGAGTGAGGAAAAGCAAGTTAACATCATTTCCCACAAGTGATGCGGGCGTCCTGTTGACCAATCAGCAACGAGATCCAGGCCCTTAACTTTTCTTTTTGTGTCTTTGCTTGGTAAAGAACAACAAAAACAACACAAAAATACAGTTTACATGAGATATAAAGGTGTGCAGTCCCAGACATTTAAAGGTGAGGAATATTTAAGGCACAACCACCTGTAACAACGTTAACTGAATACACAACAGTTATATGCTGCCCTCTGCTGGAGCAAAAAGGTATTTCCGGACCCACTGTACCACATACAAAACATAATACTCCATTGACTAAGTAAAGCTTTTTTTGTAATATTTTTAAAACACACAGTTACAAAGTTCTTTACACATGTGGATTGTAAAAATTAATACATAGAAAAACAAAAATATACATTAAAAAAGAAGAGATAGATCCTTAAGGTTCTTACACACTGGCATGCATAGCGAAATAGCAGAACGAAAGTGCGGAAAAAACTCACTGGCGAAAATTTCTCCTTTAACTATTCACACCAATCAGCGATGCGAATGTGCGTATTGCGAAATATGAATCTTGCAGCACGCAGTTGAGCGTTCTGAAAGGAAAAAAACATGGAGTCAACTTCGTCCTCTGATGAGGACCTTGTCATTACTGAATTGTTTACCCGTCCAAAGAGGAGATTTGGGGTACACCCGCTTTTACAGAGCAGGGATAGAGAAGGGGAATTCCACCTGCTGATACAGGAATTCAAATTGTATCATGACCGTTTCCGAACTTATTTTCGGATGTCCTTAATAATAATATAATAAAACTTTATTTGTATAGCACCTTTCATACAAGAATTGCAGCTCAAAGTGCTTCACAATAAAAAGAAGAACATTTGAAAACAGATTAAATAAAACATTAAAAAGAATAAAACAAAGCACAGGGTGGAATTAAAAAGAAAAGGCTAAAAATTGAAATAAAATTTGAGAAAAAACAAAAGATGCAAACAAAACAATAAAAGACAACAGTGTGGAATAAAATAGGAGCTAGTTAAGGGCTAAAGTGAAAAGGTGGGTCTTTAATCTTCTTTTAAAGATGTCTAGTGAGCTGGCTTCCCTGATGTTTAAAGGTAGTGTGTTCCAAAGCTTAGGGGCGTAAGTAATAAAGGCGGCATCCCCAATTTTCCTTCGACTGTTGTAGGGAACCAATAAGCCAGCAGCAGACGATCGCAGTGTTCTTTGGGGTGCATAGCCGATAAGGGAGTTGGCAATGTAGCTCGGTCCTAGCCCATGAAGTGCTTTGTATACAAGTAGGAGAACCTTAAAGTCAACTCTAAATGTTACAGGGAGCCAGTGTAGGGCAGCTAAGACTGGACTAATATGCTCTCTCTTCCTGGTTCTGGTTAATAAACGAACAGCAGAGTTTTGTTTTTTTTATTTTGAGTTTTGGATGAGCTGAAGTCTGTCAGTAGTTTTCTTTGGGAGGCCGGTAAAAAGTACATTACAGTAGTCAAGTCTGCTTGAGATAAAAGCATGTATTAGTTTTTCAGCATCTTTTTGATTTATAAATGGTCGCACTTTAGCGATGTTTCTAAGGTGGAAGAATGATGTCTTCGTCACCTTATTAATGTGAGACTTGAAACTAAGATCTGGATCCAATACAATGCCAAGACTTGTAACCTCAGATTTAATCCTGGGAGCCAGTTTCCCCAAGTTAATGGACAGCATCTCTCTTTTTGTTTTGGGGCCAACTAACAGGATCTCTGTTTTGTCTTCATTTAGCTTTAAGAAGTTATCGCTCATCCATTTGTTCACTGCCATGAGACAGGTAGTGATGGAATTTATCGCTGTAGCATCATTTGGTTCGGCAGAAATATACAGTTGTGTGTCGTCTGCATAACTATGAAAACATACATTGTGCTTTCTGATGATGTCACCGCGTGGCAGCATGTATAGAGAGAAAAGTAGTGGACCAAGGCAGGTCAATTGGAGACTCTCCTGGGTCTGCTGGCACTGCATCCAGAGAGACAGAGAACCAACTATGGGGATCCCATTGACCCAGAGCAGCGACTGGCTGTCTGTTTGAGGTAGGCTGTCATAATACTTTATTGAAACACAGAATAGGCACTAACGTAATGTTGTTGTTGTGAATGGAGACTGGTGATTGGCTGCTGCAGTTTGTTCGCCTAGAAAAATCGAGCTTGTTGCGAAAAATAAATCTCTCGCATTTCGACTTTTCGTATTTCGCGTTCTATGTGCAAGTACTGATTGCATGTTATGAGTTTGAAAAAATAGGAAGTATTCGCACGAAAATAACGCTGTTGGTGTGTAAGAACCTTTAGTCTTTCCAGAGATCTTCAATAGAGCTCTATTGGAGATTTATTATTTTATGTAAAGACAAATATTAATATATGAGTAGTTAGAGGCCTTATTTTTCACTAGAAGATTCAAGCTTTTCCTGATGAACACAGAACACTGAAGTTTTAAATATATACACTACAAGTCTAAAGTTTGGACACACCTTCTCATTCAATGTTTTTTTTTTTTATTTTTTACTACTTTCTAGATACATACTGAAGACATCAAACATATAAAGCAAGATATTTAAGTAAAGTAGAAAAGCCCATAAAAATAAATAAATAAATAAATAAATAAATGGCCCGTATAAATCAATTATTAGTTCAAGGTACATTGAATCTAATAAGTCTGGGCCGGCTTTTGGCATAGGCGGTTTAGGCAGTTGCCTGGGGCGCCATCTGCTGGAGGGGCGCCGGCAGCGGCTGTTTGTTACCGTCGTGGGGGGTAGTTGAATAAAAGTTGCCATGTTATTGAAGAAAAACAATAATCTATGTCTGATCTATCATCATATTTACCACATACATGCACTTTTACCTCTTCAAATGATGGGTAACATTTTAAACATAGGCTACACTGATATAGCAACTTGGAAGCCATAATGGAGCACTGCCGTTTTAAATCATGTAGGCTTAAATACGGGATGGTGCTGATTGGATAACACCTCTGACACATCCACAAAACGGAGGAAAACTACCCGTGAGGCATGTTGCTCTCTGTTACAAAACGTTCTGACCAAACATATCATTCAATGAGACGTCACACAACGTTACATATTGTAACGTCATTGAATACGCCCCTGGTCTCAGCTGCTCTCCCTCAGGTGTGTCTCAGTGCAGGAACAAAGGCCCAGGTGAGCTCCCCACCCCCTTTTATAGACTTACTTCCCCTTCCACATCGGTGATGTGAGGCTTGTGTGCGCTCAGTTTTTGTGCTGATGTTGATGCTGGAGGATATTTGGAGCTCTGTGGTCAACCGCCTGCTGGCTGAGTCGCTTTGCAATAATCCCACTTCCAGTTGATGGTGGAATATCTAGGAGGGAAGAAACTTGAGCAGCTGACTTGTTGCAGCAGTGGCTTCCTGTTCCATCACTATTCCAGCAGCACCTGGAACTCAGTGAGCTCTTTAGAACCAGACGCTCTTTCACTAATGTTGGTAAAGGCAGACTGCACGGCTAGCTGCTGGAGGTTACACACCTGTGGCAAAGGGACTGAATCAAACACCTGAATTCAATGGTAAAGAGCTGTGGCCCAACGTTTTTGTCCATATTGTGTAGTTTGGATCCTCTGATCATCCGGCACCTGGCCTGAAACAGGATTGGATGTGCGCACAACTACTCTGTCTTCTGTTTGGAGTAAAGCAACCATCCTCTTAATAAATCCTGAACTGTCTAAAAAAATATTTCATAAGCTAACAGTTTAATTCTGTTTCCCCTGGAGAGTTTCCCCTGTTTTTTGTTTTTCTTTGTTTTGAAGTGAAAAAAGAAAAACAAAAAACAAAACAGGGTCACACATGATCAAAGCTACAGTTTTAATGAATGTATTTTTAATTGTCTTAAAGGTCTCATTCAAGTAGGGTATTGTTCAAATGTTATTGATTGTGATGACCCTCAATGTGCTCATTGAATTTTTATTCAAGAAAACAATTTCCAGAAATGTTGAAATTGTCGTCCCAGTGAAAAAGATTGTGTACAGTCAGTGCTAAGCTGTGTAAACCAAGGCTGACCAAAGATATCATAACACTTTCCAAGAGTCAACTTTGAGTGACTGGTGCATAAGAAACCACAAAAATACAGGAAAAGCAGCCACACACACACTGTCTGCATTTGCACATGAAACAATTTATTAAGTAAACAGACATTGATCTCTAATGTCAGCATTGAATCTGAAGGTTCTCCTACTGCTGCTCTCACCGACACACTGGTGTTTGCTGACATTTGTATCACACACACACGCACACACTCACACACACACACACACACACACACACACACACACACACACACACACAAACACACACACACACTCAAGACTGCGCCTCTACAGGTTTTCTCCAGCGTGAATTCCCATGTGTTGCTTGAGGTTTTCTTTCCGTGCAAAACCATTACCACAGACGGAGCAGATGAATGGTTTCTCTCCAGTGTGGATTATCATGTGTTGCTTGAGGTTTTGTTTCCGTGCAAACCCTTTACCACAGACGGAGCAGATGAATGGTTTCTCTCCAGTGTGGATTATCATGTGTTGCTTGAGGTTTTCTTTCCGTGTAAAACCTTTACCACAGACGGAGCAGATGAATGGTTTTTCTCCAGTGTGGATTCTCATGTGTGGCTTGAGGTTTTCTTTCTGCGTAAACCCTTTACCACAGATGGAGCAGATGAATGGTTTCTCTCCAGTGTGGATTATCATGTGTATGTTTAGGTGTCCTTTCCGTGCAAACCCTTTACCACAGATGGAGCAGATGAATGGTTTCTCTCCAGTGTGGATTCTCATGTGTCTGTTGAGGTTTCTTTTCGTTGCAAAACCTCTACCACAGAGTGAGCACAGGACTGTACTCCTTCCTGTGTTCTTGGTCTTGGAGCAGGAAGCTGGTTCCTCTCCAACATCAGGTCTGTCATGACTCAGAGGGACGTCACTCGGTGGGTTTGAACCTGACGGAGCTTCTCTGGTCTCGTCCCAGTCATCGCTGTCCTCAGTCTCAGCCTCAGAGGAGGGTTCTGGGTTCCTGGCTCGTTCCTCTCCACCATCTTCTGCTTCCATCTGTCCAGCTTCCTCTTCATCATCCTCACTCTTCACGGTGACAACAGTGAACAGCAGCTTGGTGATATCCTGAGGCTGCTCTCCCTGCTGATTTGTCAAGGGTTCCTCCTGTTCCTCTTCAATGTGTTGGGGCGCTGGCTCCAGACTGGGGGTACGCTCCTTCTGTTCAGGGGGAACCTCCTCTTTACACACTACAGGGGAACACACACACAGACAGGATTGCAGCCACACACAAATTCATTTGATTCCCTATAACAGTGGTTCCCAACCCAGTCCTCAAGTACCCCCTGTCCTGGAGGTTTTTGTTTCAGCTCTACTCTTTCACACCTGATCCAATTAAGGCCCTTGCACCTTCATGCATGCCCTCTTCAGGTAGATCTGTTTCAGCCAATCAGCATGAAGCCCTTAAATGGATCAGGTGTGAAAGAGTAGAGCTGAAACAAAAATCTCCAGGACAGGGGGTCCTTGAGGACTGGGTTGGGAACCACTGCCCTATAAAACTGCCATGAAAACAGAAACAGAAGCCGATTGGCCAATGTCAGGCAGTCTGTCTTTCACCTGCAGGGTGGAGGTCCATCAGTGTACAGTTACACGTGAAAAACAGCCCATCTCTGAACCCAACGCAGGACTGAAGTATCAGTCCTTTCTAAAGAATTCTCTGAGTATGCTGCTGATGTTGCTGACGATACACACCTGGTCTGCCCCATCATGCATTGCTGCAGCATAACCCCTGCTAAAGCTTCTGCCACAAACAGATGCCGTGACAATCAATACCTGCTTTTTTTAATTTGGTGAGGAATAGGTTCTGTCTTATTCTCGGCTATTTCCGGTTCCCTCCGTAACTGCTTGGCGACCAAAGATGGGACGTCCCGTAACTTCCTCCACCAGAGCTCCCATAAAAACTTAATCATCTTTGACCAGTTCATGTCTTCATGTCACTCAGCTCACCCAGTGTTTTCTTTAAATGAGAAACATCACAACAATCTGAAATATCTTGTCTTCTAGGGACCTCGAACCTCTAACTCAGACTCTCATTTTCTCCCGTCTAAATGACTGTAATTCCCTCTACACGCAGTCAAGCCGCCTTAAATAATTTACAGTTGGTTCAGATTATTAACTAGAACGAGCTGCAGGTCCCACATCACCTCGTCCTGGTTTTCCTCCATTGGCTCCCTGTAAAATTCAGAATAAACTAGAAGATTCTGTTGATTACATACAAAGCGCTACATGACCCCAGAAAACAGCAAAGACTAGCTGTTCTCCCCCTGTGGGATCCAGTCAGAAGGAAATCCTGCTGGTTTGAGTCCAGAACCCCAATCTCCTCCTCAGCATCTGGACTCTGAAGAGACGTTGCTGTGACTTGGGCCAATTCAGAAGAAAACAATCTGCTGATTCTGGGCTCAGATCAGCAGGATCTCCTTGTTCCTGAATCCCATGTCAAAGCAGAATTTGCTGAGTTGTTCAGTTGCAGCCCTGAGACACGGCCAGCAGGAGGCAGCACATGAGTTTTTTCCTCATAAACTTGTGACTCTATAATCTCACAATTTTGGAGTTTTATTTTTGTTTTTGTTTGTTTGTTTGTTTGTTTGTTTGTTTGTTTGTTTTTTACCTTAGATTTGTTTTTTGTCCCTCATAAAATTTGCCACTTTAAACTCAGAGAATATCCGAGTGTTTTTCTCCCATGATTTTAGAAAATTCTGTAGTACTACTTCAAATGTTACGACTATGACTGCTACTGCTGCCGCTACTACTACTATTACTACCACGACTACTGTTATTGCTACTTCTACTACTACATCTAAATATATACTACTACTACTACGATTACTACTACACCTACGACTATTGCTATGATGACTACTACTACTGCTATTACTGCTGCTACTATTATTACTAATACTACTACCACTATTGCAATGACAAGTACTACTACTTCTACTGATACGCTATTACTAATACTTTTACTACTACTACTAATTAGGGCCCGAGCCCTCCAAGGGAGAAGGGCCTTATTGTTATTGTACCGTTTATTCCGGTTTTTGTTTTTTTATTATTACTACAAATACTTCTACTAATGTACTATTACCACAACAGTTACAACTACTACTACTACTATTACAACAGCTAATACTACTATTGCTACCACTACTACCATGACCATTACCAAGCCTACGACTAAAGCTACAACTACTCATATACTACTACTACTACTACTACTACTATTACTTTTACTACTATTACTACTACCTCTGTTAATTCCACTATTACTACTACTACTACTAGTACTACTACTTCTATTAACATTACCACTACTACGACTATAGCTAAAACTAATAATATACTACTAATACTGCTAACTACTACTTTTACTGCTACTGCTATTACCACTACTACTACTATTAGTAGTACAACTCCTCAGTGTTTTCTTTTGAATCTTAACTGGCGGTTAGCCTCTCCTGTCAGGGTCCAGGTGAGTCACTGATGTGAAAATGGCGTTTAAAAGTTACGAACCTCTGTGCAGTCGCACCTCCGGCAGCAAGATGGCGTCCAGGAGCCTCTGCTGCCTCTCCACCTTCAGTCTCAGGTGAGAGTTTTGCAGCTGGTACTCGGCCAGCGTCTCCTCCAGGAGAGCCAGCGTCTCCTCAGCGGCTGCAGTTTGTCGCCTCATCACCTGCGATCTCAGCTCGCAGAGTTCAGACATCTTTCCAAAGTTGTTCTTCCACTTCCTGCCGTCTAATCTGACGTTTCACTGCTTTGACTCCAAGAGAAATGACTCAGAATTTCGCCTCAGAAATTCGTTCTTGTTTATTTTCTTCCCCAGCTGATGATTCTGATTCTGAGAATGTTGTTCTTTAAATCTGTGACTCTGGTTACAAATGATTTCAAATATATATTTATTATGATATTCATATACATTGTATTTTTTGTTTGTGTATTTAATATCATCCTTCCCTTTTTATTATTCTTGATGGAAGCACACTGATAAATCTTTTCGTATTGCTGCTTGTTGTCAATAATGTTTATGTCATTTAGCTATGGGGTTACTGTGTGGTGTCGTCATGTTTGTGTGTTTGTGTGTGTGTGGTGTGGAGGTTGGACGGGGGTTAATACGAAAATAATTCGGGAAATGTCTTGCAATGTCAATATTATGATAAATCTTTGGACACAAATATCAATAATTTAAAAAAAGACAAAGCGTTACACCGAAACTTGCCTTAAATTACTCCACTTTATTGCACACACACACACACACGCACACACTCTGTCATGGCCGTTGCTATGGAGACCAAGGTGACATCCCGCTGCTGTTCAGTCTCAGTGTCTGGTTAACAGAGTGAGGAAAAGCAAGTTAACATCATTTCCCACAAGTGATGCGGGCGTCCTGTTGACCAATCAGCAACGAGATCCAGGCCCTTAACTTTTCTTTTTGTGTCTTTGCTTGGTAAAGAACAACAAAAACAACACAAAAATACAGTTTATATGAGATATAAAGGTGTGCAGTCCCAGTCATTTAAAGGTGAGGAATATTTAAGGCACAACCACCTGTAACAACGTTAACTGAATACACAACAGTTATATGCTGCCCTCTGCTGGAGCAAAAAGGTATTTCCGGACCCACTGTACCACATACAAAACATAATACTCCATTGACTAAGTAAAGCTTTTTTTGTAATATTTTTAAAACACACAGTTACAAAGCTCTTTACACATGTGGATTGTAAAAATTAATACATAGAAAAACAAAAATATACATTAAAAAAGAAGAGATAGATCCTTAAGGTTCTTACACACCGGCATGCATAGCGAAATAGGGGAACGAAAGTGCGGAAAAAACTCTGCACTGGCGAAAATTTCGCCTTTAACTATTTACACCAATCAGCGATGCGAATGTGTGTATTGCGAAATATGAATCCCGCAGCGCGCAGTTGAGCGTTCTGAAAGGAAAAAAACATGGAGTCAACTTCGTCCTCTGATGAGGACCTTGTCATTACTGAATTGTTTACCCGTCCAAAGAGGAGATTTTGGGTACACCCGCTTTTACAGGGCAGGGATAGAGAAGGGGAATTCCACCTGCTGATACAGGAATTCAAATTGTATCATGACCGTTTCCGAACTTATTTTCGGATGTACTTAATAATAATATATTAAACTTTATTTGTATAGCACCTTTCATACAAGAATTGCAGCTCAAAGTGCTTCACAATAAAAAGAAGAACATTTGAAAACAGATTAAATAAAACATTAAAAAGAATAAAACACAGCACAGGGTGGAATTAAAAAGAAAAGGCTAAAAATTGAAATAAAATTTGAAATAAAACAAAAGATGCAAACAAAACAATAAAAGACAACAGTGTGGAATAAAATAGGAGCTAGTTAAGGGCTAAAGTGAAAAGGTGGGTCTTTAATCTTCTTTTAAAGATGTCTAGTGAGCTGGCTTCCCTGATGTCTAAAGGTAGTGTGTTCCAAAGCTTGGGGGCGTAAGTAATAAAGGCGGCATCCCCAATTTTCCTTCAACTGTTGTAGGGAACCAATAAGCCAGCAGCAGACGATTGCAGTGTTCGTTGGGGTGCATAGACAATAAGGGAGTTGGCAATGTAGCTCAGTCCTAGCCCATGAAGTGCTTCATATACAAGTAGGAGAACCTTAAAGTCAACTCTAAATGTTACAGGGAGCCAGTGTAGGGCAGCTAAGACCGGACTAACATGCTCTCTCTTCCTGGTTCTGGTTAATAAGCGAGCAGCAGAGTTTTGGATGAGCTGAAGTCTGTCAGTAGTTTTCTTTGGGAGGCCGGTAAAAAGTACATTACAGTAGTCATGTCTGCTTGAGATAAAAGCATGTATTAGTTTTTCAGCATCTTTTTGATTTATAAATGGTTGCACTTTAGCGATGTTTCTAAGGTGGAAGAATGTCTTCGTCACCTTATTAATGTGAGACTTGAAACTAAGATCTGGATCCAATACAATGCCAAGACTTGTAACCTCAGATTTAATCCTGGGAGCCAGTTTCCCCAAGTTAATGGACAGCATCTCTCTTTTTGTTTTGGGGCCAACTAACAGGATCTCTGTTTTGTCTTCATTTAGCTTT
Organism: Myripristis murdjan; assembly: GCF_902150065.1. Classification (NCBI taxonomy): domain Eukaryota; kingdom Metazoa; phylum Chordata; class Actinopteri; order Holocentriformes; family Holocentridae; genus Myripristis; species Myripristis murdjan. The sequence continues at coordinate 24,632,036 of NC_043998.1, forward strand.
AAGAAGTTATCGCTCATCCATTTGTTCACTGCCATGAGACAGGTAGTGATGGAATTTATCGCTGTAGCATCATTTGGTTCGGCAGAAATATACAGTTGTGTGTCGTCTGCATAACTATGAAAACATACATTGTGCTTTCTGATGATGTCACCGCGTGGCAGCATGTATAGAGAGAAAAGTAGTGGACCAAGGCAGGTCAATTGGAGACTCTCCTGGGTCTGCTGGCACTGCATCCAGAGAGACAGAGAACCAACTATGGGGATCCCATTGACCCAGAGCAGCGACTGGCTGTCTGTTTGAGGTAGGCTGTCATAATACTTTATTGAAACACAGAATAGGCACTAACGTAATGTTGTTGTTGTGAATGGAGACTGGTGATTGGCTGCTGCAGTTTGTTCGCCTAGAAAAATCGAGCTTGTTGCGAAAAATAAATCTCTCGCATTTCGACTTTTCGTATTTCGCGTTCTATGTGCAAGTACTGATTGCATATTATGAGTTTGAAAAAATAGGAAGTATTCGCACGAAAATAACGCTGTTGGTGTGTAAGAACCTTTAGTCTTTCCAGAGATCTTCAATAGAGCTCTATTGGAGATTTATTATTTTATGTAAAGACAAATACTAATATATGAGTAGTTAGAGGCCTTATTTTTCACTAGAAGATTCAAGCTTTTCCTGATGAACACAGAACACTGAAGTTTTAAATATATACACTACAAGTCTAAAGTTTGGACACACCTTCTCATTCAATGTTTTTTTTTTTATTTTTTACTACTTTCTAGATACATACTGAAGACATCAAACATATAAAGCAAGATATTTAAGTAAAGTAGAAAAGCCCATAAAAATAAATAAATAAATAAATAAATAAATGGCCCGTATAAATCAATTATTAGTTCAAGGTACATTGAATCTAATAAGTCTGGGCCGGCTTTTGGCATAGGCGGTTTAGGCAGTTGCCTGGGGCGCCATCTGCTGGAGGGGCGCCGGCAGCGGCTGTTTGTTACCGTCGTGGGGGGTAGTTGAATAAAAGTTGCCATGTTATTGAAGAAAAACAATAATCTATGTCTGATCTATCATCATATTTACCACATACATGCACTTTTACCTCTTCAAATGATGGGTAACATTTTAAACATAGGCTACACTGATATAGCAACTTGGAAGCCATAATGGAGCACTGCCGTTTTAAATCATGTAGGCTTAAATACAGGATGGTGCTGATTGGATAACACCTCCATCTGACACATCCACAAAATGGAGGAAAACTACCCGTGAGGCATGTTGCTCTCTGTTACAAAACGTTCTGACCAAACATATCATTCAATGAGACGTCACACAACGTTACGTATTGTAACGTCGTTGAATACGCCCCTGGTCTCAGCTGCTCTCCCTCAGGTGTGTCTCAGTGCAGGAACAACGTTTTTGTCCATATCGTGTAGTTTGGATCCTCTAATCTTCCGGCACCTGGCCTAAAACAGGATTGGATGTGCGCACAACTACTCTGTCTTCTGTTTGGAGTAAAGCAGCCATCCTCTTAATAAATCCTGAACTGTCTAAAAAATATTTCATAAGCTAACAGTTTAATTCTGTTTCCCCTGGAGAGTTTCCCCTGTTTTTTGTTTTTCTTTGTTTTGAAGTGAAAAAAGAAAAACAAAAAACAAAACAGGGTCACACATGATCAAAGCTACAGTTTTAATGAATGTATTTTTAATTGTCTTAAAGGTCTCATTCAAGTAGGGTATTGTTCAAATGTTATTGATTGTGATGACCCTCAATGTGCTCATTGAATTTTTATTCAAGAAAACAATTTCCAGAAATGTTGAAATTGTCGTCCCAGTGAAAAAGATTGTGTACAGTCAGTGCTAAGCTGTGTAAACCATGGCTGACCAAAGATATCAAAACACTTTCCAAGAGTCAACTTTGAGTGACTGGTGCATAAGAAACCACAAAAATACAGGAAAAGCAGCCACACACACACTGTCTGCATTTGCACATGAAACAATTTATTAAGTAAACAGACATTGATCTCTAATGTCAGCATTGAATCTGAAGGTTCTCCTACTGCTGCTCTCACCGACACACTGGTGTTTGCTGACATTTGTATGATGCTTGATGAAGCTTCTCACACACACACGCACACACTCACACACACACACACACACACACACACACAAACACACACACACACTCAAGACTGCGCCTCTACAGGTTTTCTCCAGCGTGAATTCCCATGTGTTGCTTGAGGTTTTCTTTCCGTGTAAAACCTTTACCACAGACGGAGCAGATGAATGGTTTTTCTCCAGTGTGGATTCTCATGTGTGGCTTGAGGTTTTCTTTCCGTGCAAACCCTTTACCACAGACGGAGCAGATGAATGGTTTCTCTCCAGTGTGGATTATCATGTGTATGTTTAGGTGTCCTTTCCGTGCAAACCCTTTACCACAGACGGAGCAGATGAATGGTTTCTCTCCAGTGTGGATTCTCATGTGTCGCTTGAGGGATCCTTTCTTTGTAAACCCTCTACCACAGAGTGAGCACAGGACTGTACTCTTTCCTGTGTTCTTGGTCTTGGAGCAGGAAGCTGGTTCCTCTCCAACATCAGGTCTGTCATGACTGAGAGGGACGTCACTCGGTGGGTTTGAACCTGACTGAGCTCCTCTGGTCTCGTCCCAGTCATCGCTGTCCTCAGTCTCAGCCTCAGAGGAGGGTTCTGGGTTCCTGGCTCGTTCCTCTCCACCATCTTCTGCTTCCATCTGTCCAGCTTCCTCTTCATCATCCTCACTCTTCACGGTGACAGCAGTGAACAGCAGCTTGGTGATATCCTGAGGCTGCTCTCCCTGCTGATTTGTCAAGGGTTCCTCCTGTTCCTCTTCAATGTGTCGGGACTCTGGCTCCAGACTGGGGGTTGGCTCCTGCTGCTCAGGGGGAACCTCCTCTTGACACACTACAGGGGAACAAACAAACAGACAGGATTGCAGCCACACACAAATTCATTTGATTCCCTATAACAGTGGTTCCCAACCCAGTCCTCAAGTACCCCCTGTCCTGGAGGTTTTTGTTTCAGCTCTACTCTTTCACACCTGATCCAATTAAGGCCCTTGCACCTTCATGCATGCCCTCTTCAGGTAGATCTGTTTCAGCCAATCAGCATGAAGCCCTTAAATGGATCAGGTGTGAAAGACTAGAGCTGAAACAAAAATCTCCAGGACAGGGGGTCCTTGAGGACTGGGTTGGGAACCACTGCCCTATAAAACTGCTATGAAAACAGAAACAGAAGCCGATTGGCCAATGTCAGGCAGTCTGTCTTTCACCTGCAGGGTGGAGGTCCATCAGTGTACAGTTACATGTGAAAAACAGCCCATCTCTGAACCCAACGCAGGACTGAAGTATCAGTCCTTTCTAGAGAATTCTCTGAGTATGCTGCTGATGTTGCTGACGATACACACCTGGTCTGCCCCATCATGCATTGCTGCAGCATAACCCCTGCTAAAGCTTCTGCCACAAACAGATGCCGTGACAATCAATACCTGCTTTTTTTAATTTGGTGAGGAATAGGTTCTGTCCTATTCTCGGCTATTTCCGGTTCCCTCCGTAACTGCTTGGCGACCAAAGATGGGACGTCACGAAACTTCCTCCACCGGAGCTCCCATAAAAACTTAATCATCTTTGACCAGTTCATGTCGTCACGTCACTCAGCTCACCCAGTGTTTTCTTTAAATGAGAAACATCACAACAATCTGAAATATCTTGTCTTCTAGGGACCTCGAACCTCTAACTCAGACTCTCATTTTCTCCCGTCCAAATGACTGTAATTCCCTCTACACGCAGTCAAGCCTTCTTAAATAATTTAAGGCGTTGGTTCAGATTATTAAGTAGAACGAGCTGCAGGTCCCACATCACCTCGTTCTGGTTTTCCTCCATTGGCTCCCTGTAAAATTCAGAATAAACTAGAAGATTCTGTTGATTACATACAAAGCGCTACATGACCCCAGAAAACAGCAAAGACTAGCTTTCTCCCCCTGTGGGATCCAGTCAGAAGGAAATCCTGCTGGTTTGAGTCCAGAATCCCAATCTCCTCCTCAGCATCTGGACTCTGAAGAGACGTTGCTGTGACTTGGGCTGATTCAGAAGAAAACAATCTGCTGATTCTGGGCTCAGATCAGCAGGATCTCCTTGTTCCTGAATCCCATGTCAAAGCAGAATTTGCTGAGTTGTTCAGTTGCAGCCCTGAGACACGGCCAGCAGGAGGCAGCACATGAGTTTTTTCCTCATAAACTTGTCACTCTATAATCTCACAGTTTTGGAGTTTTGTTTTAGTTTTTTGTTTGTTTGTTTGTTTGTTTGTTTGTTTTTTACCTTAGATTTGTTTTTTGTCCCTCATAAAATTTGCCACTTTAAACTCAGAGAATATCCGAGTGTTTTTCTCCTATGATTTTAGAAAATTCTGTAGTACTACTTCAAATATTACGACTATGACTGCTACTGCTGCCGCTACTACTACTATTACTACCACGACTACTGTTATTGCTACTTCTACTACTACATCTAAATATATACTACTACTACTACGATTACTACTACACCTACGACTATTGCTATGATGACTACTACTACTGCTATTACTGCTGCTACTATTATTACTAATACTACTACCACTATTGCAATGACAAGTAGTACTACTTCTACTGATACACTATTACTAATACTTTTACTACTACTACTAATTAGGGCCCGAGCCCTCCAAGGGAGAAGGGCCTTATTGTTATTGTACCGTTTATTCCGGTTTTTGTTTTTTTATTATTACTACAAATACTTCTACTAATGTACTATTACCACAACAGTTACAACTACTACTACTACTATTACAACAGCTAATACTACTATTGCTACCACTACTACCATGACCATTACCAAGCCTACGACTAAAGCTACAACTACTCATATACTACTACTACTACTACTACTACTATTACTTTTACTACTATTACTACTACCTCTGTTAATTCCACTATTACTACTACTACTACTAGTACTACTACTTCTATTAACATTACCACTACTACGACTATAGCTAAAACTAATAATATACTACTAATACTGCTAACTACTACTTTTACTGCTACTGCTATTACCACTACTACTACTATTAGTAGTACAACTCCTCAGTGTTTTCTTTTGAATCTTAACTGGCGGTTAGCCTCTCCTGTCAGGGTCCAGGTGAGTCACTGATGTGAAAATGGCATTTAAAAGTTACGAACCTCTGTGCAGTCGCACCTCCGGCAGCAAGATGGCGTCCAGGAGCCTCTGCTGCCTCTCCACCTTCAGTCTCAGGTGAGAGTTTTGCAGCTGGTACTCGGCCAGCGTCTCCTCCATTAGAGCCAGCGTCTCCTCGGCGGCTGCAGTTTGTCGCCTCATCACCTGCGATCTCAGCTCGCAGAGTTCAGACATCTTTCCAAACTTGTTCTTCCACTTCCTGCCGTCTAATCTGACGTTTCACTGCTTTGACTCCAAGAGAAATGACTCAGAATTTCGCCTCAGAAATTCGTTCTTGTTTATTTTCTTCCCCGGCTAATGAATCTGATTCTGAGAATGTTGTTCTTTAAATCTGTGACTCTGGTTACAGATGATTTCAAATATATATTTATTATGATATTCATATACATTGTATTTTTTGTTTGTGTATTTAATATTTTCCTTCCCTTTTTATTATTCTTGATGGAAGCACACTGATAAATCTTTTCGTATCGCTGCTTGTTGTCAATAATGTTTATGTCATTTAGCTATGGGGTTACTGGGTGGGGTCGTTGCGGTTGTGTGTGTTTGTGTGTGGTGTGGAGGTTGGACGGGGGTTAATATGAAAATAATTCGGGAAATGTCTTGCAATGTCAATATTATGATAAACCTTTGGACACATATATCAATAATTTAAAAAAAGACCAAGTGTTACACCCAAACTTGCCTTAAATTACTCCACTTTATTACACACACACACACACACACACACACACACACTCTGTCATGGCCGTTGCTATGGAGACCAATTAATAGAGTGAGGAAAAGCAAGTTAACATCATTTCCCACAAGTGATGTGGGCGTCCTGTTGACCAATCAGCAACGAGATCCAGGCCCTTAACTTTTCTTTTAGCTTTTTTCCTTGGTAAATAATAACAACAACAACACAACAATACAGTTTATGTGAGATTTAAAGGTGCGCAGGCCCAGTCATTTAAAGGTGAGGAATACTGTAGGTACAATCACCTGTAACAACATTAACTGAATACACAACAGTTATATGTTGCCCTCTGCTGGAGAAAAAAATATTTCTAGACCAACTGTACCGCATACAAAACATAATACTCTATTAAGTAAGTAAGTCAGTAAAGCTTTATTTCTGCATTTATTTAAAACAAACAAACAAAAAAAAAAACAGCCATTGTTCCACTGATGTTGGTAAAGGCAGACTGCACGGCCAGCTGCTGGATTTTAAACACCTGTGGCAACGGGACTGAATGAAACACCTGAATTCAATGATTAAGAGCTGTGGCCCAACATTTTTGTCCACATCATGTAGTTTGGAGTAAAGCAGCCATCCTCTTGATAAATCCTGAACTCCATCACAGCTGTTTAAAAAAAAATTAAAAGCTAAAAGTTTCATTCTGTTTCCCCTGGAGAGATTCCTCCATCTTTTGTTTTGCTTTGTTTTGAAGTGAAAAAAACAAAACAACAACAACAACAACAAAAAAAACCAGGGTCACATATGATCAAAATTACAGATTTAAGGAATATATTATTAATTGTCTTAAAGGTCTGATTCACGGAGGGAATTGTTCAAATGTTATTGGTTGTGATGACCCTCAATGTGCTCATTGAATTTTTATTCATGAAAACAATTTCCAGAAATGTTGAAATTGTCGTCCCAGTGAAAAAGATTGTGCTACGGTCAGTGCTAAGCTGTGTAAACCATGGCTGACCAAAGATATCAAAACTGTTTCCAAGAGTCAGCTTTGAGTGACTGGTGCATAAGAAACCACAAAAATACAGGAAAAGCAGCCACACACACACTGTCTGCATTTGCACATGAAACAGTTTATTTAGTAAACAGACATTCATGTCTAACATCAGCATTGAATCGGAAGCTTCTCCTGTTGCTGCTCTCAGCGACACACTCATTTTTGCTTACATGTGGATGGTGCTTGATGAAGCTTCTGCCACACACACACACACACACACACACACACACACACACACACACACACACACACACACACACACACACACACACACACACACACACACACACACACCCCTTTTCCACCAGGGCTGGTTCGGAGCCGGTGCCTGACTTAGCACCAGTTTTTTGGTTTTCCACCGCCCGAGCTGGGGCCAAACTGGTGCCAAACTGGTTCCAAACTGGTGCTAGGCAAGCACCGACTCTGAGTAGGGGCTAAACAGGAGCCAGAGAAAGAACCGATGACGCGGCCCACCGCGTCATCGGTGGGCAGGGTTACAAAACAAAACAGGAACTGCGAACGCTATAAACATAAACAATAATCCCCGAGAAGCCGCGGGTTATACTGATTTTACGATGGCATGGAACGCGGCTCAGCAAATTACATTTAAGGATGAGAAGCACCCATTTTATAACTAAACATCGCTGTCATTCGTTCCGATCACGAATCCGACAGGTAGCCGGCAATAATTGTTTTTTTCGCCTCTGTATTGAAATGTTGGCTTGTAAAGACACAAGCAGTATTTGCATCGCTAATAAATCCAGATCCTGCTCCACCCGGGGCCAGAAACTGTATCGGGAAAGCAGCATTATATGCTTGACTGAGACGCGGCTCACCAACATCATCCCGACCGGCTTCAGGACAGGATGGGCGGACAGAGACAGAGACACTGCAGCCGCTGGATTGTATGAGTGTGCAGTTTTATGTGTGTTGAAGTGATGAAGCTGCCGTGACAATGTAATTTCCTGCAAAGGATTAATAAAGTATCATTCATTCATTCATTCGTTCATGATGGTTATTGTGATTCTGAGCGAGCGTCTCGCGCACCCGCCATCACGTTTTCCGAAGACGTCATGACGTGGCTCTGAATTGGCTCCACTTTGCTCTTGACCGGTGGAAAAGCAAACCGGTTCTTCGTTGGCACCAGTTAAGCACCGGCTCTAGCACCAGCTCCGAACTAGCACCAGGTTTTTTCTGGTGGAAAAGGGGCAACAGACACTCGGGGTGCAACAGATCAAACAACTCACGGATTGGATCGGATCACGGTTTTGAGTCACGGATCGGATTATTTTTCGGATCAGAAAAAAAAAAAAAAAAAAAAAAAAAAAAAAAAAAAAAGAGACAAGACAAATATAACTTTGTCCTCCATTTATTTTGTAAAAAACTTTTGCCCATTAAATATAAACATTCAACTAAAAATGTCCATCCAATGTTTAGTTAAAATTTTAAATTACATAAAAACAACTTAAAGTGCAATTTAAGGCATGATACCTTCTATTTTCGCGTGCCACAGTGCCTACACACCGTAATGGTTTTGTCCACCAGGGATGGTTTTTGCTATGGGCAATGTGGGCAACCGCCCAGGGCGCAATCTACTTGGGGGCACACGAGTGCCATCCAAAAACGAAAAAAAAAAAAAAAAGAAAAGTGTATCCTCAAAACAAAAAAAATCACCAGTTTTCTAGACTACCATATTAACCCCATAAAATACGACCCTGATTTTTAGACGACCCCTCTTTTTCAAGACCCTTTTTTTTGGAAAAATAGGCTACTTTTTATATGGACAAAATCTTGTTTGAATAAAAAAGCCACCGGCCTGCGTCAGGCTGGTACCGCGCTAACCCGGTCAGGTCTGCCGGATCTGACAGGTGAGCGGCCGGTGCCGTGGTACGAGTACTAACGTGGAAGGGCGCAAGCCAGTTATTTCATCTGGGGCGGCAACATAGGCAGTACCGCCACTGTTGTCCACCATCGTTTTTCCATCATCACTGTATGTTACAGGGAAGCCAAAATGCTCCCATACATTCAGATTCAGATTCAGATTCAGAAAACTTTATTTATCCCAAACAGGCAATTCAGTTTACAGCTCCCAGCTCCGCTAGCCATGATTACCGCAGCGCTTGACCAGTGTGGATTGCACATGCGCCCTTCACGTGAACGCACACAACTTTTTTTTTTTTATCAACCAATCCGCAGACCACGTGCGTGCCGAACCGTGGAGAGGGATCCGTACGGATCATGGATCAACGATGATCCGTTGCACCACTAACACACACACACACATACACACACATACACCCAGGACTGCGCCTCTACAGGTTCTCTCTAGCGTGGATTCCCATGTGTCGTTTGAGGTCTCCGTTCCGTGGAAAACCTCTCCAACAGACGGAGCAGATGAATGGTTTCTCTCCACTGTGGATTCTCATGTGTGTGTTGAGGTGTTCTTTCTGTGAAAAACCTCTCCAACAGACGGAGCAGACAAATGGTTTCTCTACAGTGTGGATTCCCATGTGTCGTGTGAGGTCTCCTTTCCGTGAAAAACCATTCCCACAGATGGAGCAGATGAACGGTTTCTCTCCAGCGTGGATTCTCATGTGACGCTTGAGGGTTCCTTCCTGTGTAAACCCTTTACCACACACAGAGCAGGGGTACGGTTTCTCTCCAGTGTGGCTTATCATGTGTCTTCTGAGGCTTTGTTTCGTTCCAAACCCTTTACCACAGAGTGAGCAGGGGAACGGTTTCTCTTTAGTGTGGATTATAATGTGTGTTCTGAGGTTTTGTTTCGTTGCAAACCCTCTACCACAGAGTGAGCAGGGGAACGGTTTCTCTCCAGTGTGGATTATCATGTGTCTTCTGCGGCTTTGTTTCGTTGAAAAACCTTTACCACAGAGCGAGCAGGGGAATGTACTCTTTCCTGTGTCCTTGGTCTTGGAGCAGGAAGCTGGTTCCTCTCCAACATCAGGTCTGTCATGACTGAGAGGGACGTCACTCGGTGGGTTTGAACCTGACTGAGCTTCTCTGGTCTCGTCCCAGTCATCGCTGTCCTCAGTCTCAGCCTCAGAGGAGGGTTCTGGGTTCCTGGCTCGTTCTTCTCCACCATCTTCTGCTTCCATCTGTCCAGTGGAGCGGCGGGCGTCTCTGCTCCACTGAGCTTCCTCTTCATCATCCTCACTCTTCACGGGGACAACAGTGAACAGCAGCTTGGTGATATCCTGAGGCTGCTCTCCCTGCTGATTGGGCAAGGGTTCCTCCTGTTCCTCTTCAATGTGTTGGGGCGCTGGCTCCAGACTGGGGGTCGGCTCCTGCTGCTCAGGGGGAACCTCCTCTTGACACACTACAGGGGAACACACACAGAGACACACACGCAGAGAGACACACACAATTATGCTTGGAAGTTGACCCGAGCCTGTTAACATGATATCATGATGCTGATGAGATCCATGTTAATGCCACCTGTGCAGCAGGATTGCAGCCACACACAAATACACAAACTCAGGCGGTCTGTCTTTCACCTGCAGGGTGGAGGTCCATCAGTGTACAGTTACACATGAAAAAAGCCCATCTCTGAACCCAACGCAGGACTGAAGTATCAGTCCTTTCTAGAGAATTCTCTGAGTATGCTGCTGATGTTGCTGACGATACACACCTGGTCTGCCCCATCATGCATTGCTGCAGCATTACCCCTGCTAAAGCTTCTGCCACAAACAGATGTGGTGACAATCAACACCTGCTTTTTTTAATTAGGTGCGAAATAGGTTGTCTCTTATTCTCAGCTACTTCCGGTTCCGGTTTGGTTATTACTGCTACTGCTGCTGCTACTACTACTATTGCTACCACGACTACTGTGCTTGCTACTTCAATTACTACAACAACTAATAATGTACTACTACTACAACAAGTATTGCAGTGACAACTACTACTACTGCAATTTCTGCTACTACTATTACTACTACTACTTCTACTGATACACTATTACTAGTAATTTTACTACTACTACTGTTGCAACTATTACTACAAATACTTCTACTAATGTACTACTACAACTGTTACAACTACTACTACTATTACAACAGCTACTACTACAGCTACTACTACTACAATTGCTACTACTTCTACTACTACTACCATTACCACTACTACAGCTATAACTACTAAAATACTGCCATTACAACTCTTAATACTACCACTACAATTACTGGTACTACTATTCTTATAACCTCTGTTACTACTACTACTACTATTACAACAACTAATACTATTGCTACTACTACTATTATTATAAACAAAACTACTAATGTATTACTACTACTGCTACTATTACCAACACTACTATTGCAGCTACAACTACTAATATACCACTGCTAGTACTTCTACTACTACTATTACTAGTATTACTACTGCCTCTGTTATTACTACTACTACTACTTTTACCACCGTTACTACTACTAAACTGAAACTACTCATATACTACTACTGCTGCTAACTACGACTATTACCACTACTACTACCATTAGTAGTACAACTCCTCAGTGTTTTCTTTTGAATCTTAACTGGCGGTTAGCCTCTCCTGTCAGGGTCCAGGTGAGTCACTGATGTGAAAATAGCGTTTAAAAGTTACGAACCTCTGTGCAGTCGCACCTCCGGCAGCAAGATGGCGTCCAGGAGCCTCTGCTGCCTCTCCACCTTCAGTCTCAGGTGAGAGTTTTGCAGCTGGTACTCGGCCAGCGTCTCCTCCAGCAGAGCCAGCGTCTCCTCGGCGGCTGCAGTTTGTCGCCTCAACACCTGCGATCTCAGCTCACAGAGTTCAGACATCTTTCCAAACTTGGTCCTCCACTTCCTGCCGTCTGCAAGAGATCCGATGTTTCGCTGCTTTGACTCCAAGAGAAACCACTCAGATATTCACACCAAATCTGTGACTCTGGTTACTAATGATGTAAATATATTTATTTATATACATTGACTTTTTTTTCTTAATGTATTTAATATTTTCCTTTCCTTTTTTATTATTCTTGTTGAAAGTACAGTGATAAATCTTTTTGTACCGCTGCTTGTTGTCAGTATTGTTTGTGTCATTTAGCTGTGGGGGCGTCCTGCAGGCACTCAGTGGCGTCAGTACGGAATGCATTAACGGCAACTCTTTTGAATTGGGCTCACGCGACTTCCTGACCTGACTGTGAGCGTCTCGTGGGGCGGGCGCAGCTGACCATTTTTTTTATTATTATTATTTTTTATTTAGAAGGGACAATGTACATTGATCACATGCATTGCATAAAATGTACCAGATTTAGCCATCAGGCTATTTTGCATCTGTAGTCCCTGGCAGGTTGATGTTGCAAAAGAATGGCAGGCTACAGAGAAATAACTACTTGAGGTACAAGAAGCATGACATAACAGACAATTAGCAAGCATACAATATAGGCTATAAAACGACAATTACTAAAGGGCTAAGGTAATTTAAACAAACAAAAAATTACATGTGATTGCAGGTTTGATTACCCAGTAACCACTGTTTTGTGGATGTTGAGAAAGTGTGTATATTAGTAATTTCCCTGAGTACAGTAGGTAGGGTGTTCCATGCTGCTCTGTAGGAAAAAGCTGACTGTGCAAAAGATGTTTTCCTTTATAGTATTTTGTAGTCCCCTCTGGTAGATGCTCTTGTAGAAGTCATTTGAGTTTGTGTAATGAACTCACTGAGTGGAGGGGGGGCCAAGTCATGAAAGATCTTGTATACTAATAAAATGTCAGCGAATTTGATCATGTTTTCCCAGTTTACAAAGCCACGTTTTGCTAAAATCTTACAGTGATGGTAAGTATTAGATTTTTTGTCCAGAATTTTCAAAGCCTGCTTATAAAGTCGTTCCACTGGTTGTAATGTGGTTTTGGTTGTCTGTGTCCAGCTAGTAAGGCAGTAGTTTAAATGCGAGAGAATCATAGCATGGAAGTACAATTTGGAAGCTTCTGTTGTTTGATTATTTCTAATATGTCTTTCATTTAATTTGATTTTTAAAGGTGAGTTGTGAGTCTATTAATATACCTAGGTATTTATACTCATTCACAAGTGGTAATTTTCTTCCTGCCACTGTGACAACAGGTTCAGGTTCTTTATTTGCAGACTCTGAAAAAAACATACATACAGATTTACTGATGTTGAGATGTAAACATGAACTGGCAAGCCATGTGGAAATATTGATCATTGCAGCTAACAAAGCATCTGCAGCGTCTTTCTTAGTTTTAGAATGTAGATAAATGACTGTGTCATCTGCATACATCTGACACATAACTGAAGAGGGACAAGCTTCAGGAAGGTCATTTATATACAGGCTAAACAACAAGGGGCCCAATGTAGAGCTTTGTGGAACACCAACAGAATTACTGACTATTTGTGAAGTTTTACCACCTACACGGACACATTGCTTTCTATTGGCAAGATATGACTTGATCCACTTTAAAACATGGGGAGAAAAATTAAATTTAGTTAATTTTGCAATTAAAATGTCATGGTTAACAGTATCAAAAGCTTTTCTTAGGTCAAGGTAAACGGCTCCCACCATACCTCCCCTATCCAATTTAGCTTTTATACTTTCTAACAGAAAACAATTTGCTGTTTCAGTTGAATGGTGTCTGCGAAAACCAAACTGCATAGGATGCAATGAGAATGGAGAAGTATTTAAATGAGATATAATTTGTTCAGAGATCCATTTTTCAGCAACTTTTGACAGTGCTGGCAGAATGCTAATTGGTCTGTAATTGTGTATGGCCAGTGGGTCCCCAGATTCGAAAATTGGTGTAATTATTGTGAATCTGGGAATTGTCCTTCACTGATGGACCAGTTAACAATTTTTGTAATAGAAGAGAGACTCTTTATTTGCCTTGAGGAATACAGTATCCATCTCATTTACATCCTTTGCTCTCAAGCACTTAAGGGAAGAAATTATTTTATTGACTTTAGAACTATTTATTTCACTAAAAGTTCAAATTGGCACATCAGTCTTTAAGGGGTTAAGGAGTGGCTTAGACCAGGGAGGTTTTGTGCTAGCTCTTTTATAGAGTCAATAAAGTAAGTATTAAAAACTGTTGCCATTGCACCTTGATCGTGAATTACATTACCTTCAATATTCAATTGTATGGCATTGTTGTTTACAAATTTACCAGTTAATTTCTTTAAATTTTTCCAAATTTCCTTAGCGTTTCCCTTTGTGTCTGTTATAGTATTAATAAAAAAACATTGCTTTTGCCTGTCTTCGTTCTTTTACAACCATTCAGCCAATCATGCTCGTTGTGCTGAGACAAACGCATAGACGTCATACACGATTGGCTGGAAACACGTCACATGGGGATATATGCCTTCAGGGTTTAAAAAAAAAAAAAAAAAAAAGCTCTCTGGCAGACAGTTGCGGCAGGCAATAATTTGAAATGGTCAAATTATTGTACATTTGGCCCTTTTGGGGATTATTGATCGTACAGAGGGCCAAATTATCGTACAAATACGATGATTATCGTACACCTGGCAACACTGGGCATCCCAGAATAGTCTGTTTTCCTGGAGTTCCCCGTGTGCAGTTCAGGTGCGTCCAAAAGTGTGGGAGACCAGATCTCTGTGTTCTCTTGTCTTTTGGACGCTGCTTGGAGAATACTACTACTGCTACTACTACTGCTACAACTACTGCTACTACTACTGCTACAACTACTACTACTACTAATGCTACTGCTACTACTACTACTACTGCTATTGCTACTATTACTACTGTTACTACTTCTACGACCACAATAATTACTTCTACCTGGCCACAGCAAATGATCCTCCAAACTCTGCTGTGCTCTGAGCCATGCGGGTGGAGGATCATTTCGCTGGGGCCATACCAAGCAGATCTTCTCACGGTTGGCATCACATGTTCAAGCACCTCCTTTCTCTGGGACTTGAGGCAGTCAAGCTGAAACAGGATGTGCCTAGGCCCCTCTATCCAGCAGTGCTTCACCTTGGCATTGAACCAGCATGGATAGTACACCCCAATGATGAACTCCACGATGAGCTGCAGATTTTCGAAGTTCTTTCCCTTCAGTCCATGCTTTGACACCCAGAGCCTGAGAAGTCTGTTTGCTGTGGTGAACCAGCGGCTGTGGTCCACTGGTCCAATCTCCAACAGAGCCATCCTTGCAGGAAACACTCCTTCCCTGATTGCACACACTATTTTGTAGCCATAGTGTTGGTCTGTTGACAGATCTTGAATGACCTCATCAGGCAGTTTGATTAGTGGAGGGCCAACACAGATGTGGGTGAAGTGTGGATTGATATCCAAGTCAGTAACCGAATCAAGCAGCTTTCCTATTGGCCCAGATAGTTTGTTGTCTGAGAGAGTAGGGCCATCAAGCTCAACAATGAGACAGCGCAGGAGAAGTTCATTTGTGTGCAGGCTGCACACCAACCAGACCAGCTTTCTCCCGAGGTGCAGTTCCAGCTTCCGCATCATCTCTATCAAAGTATAATTCAACCTATCCTCCTGTACTGTTCCACATGTTTCTTCACTATGCTTTCTGTCACCAACCAGGCCAAACTCACAGGCATCACAAACACAGCTGCTAAAATCATTGGTTTCCCCACACCCAACCTCACAGAACTAAACAACAAGTCCATCACCCGCTTAGCAAACATCACAGCACAAGACATCACTCACCCACTGCACCAATACATCATCCCACTACCTTCAGGGTGCGGGTATAGAACCATCAAGTTTAAGAAGGCCCACCTCGGGAAAAGTCTAATCCCTGCAGCAACAGCTGCCCTGAAAAGCAGGCCCCGCTGGTCTGTCTGTCTACCAATGCTTTGTGTTGTGTTTAGTCATTGTTGTTACTGTTGTTGTCCACCTTGTCATGTGCAGTGTTGCCCTCATTGTTATGCAGAGTCAGAGAAGACAAATCTCCCTACGGGGACCAATAAATCAAATCTCTCAAATCACTCCAGCTTTCACACCAGTGTTCACATTCATTGAATCTCCTCCGATGGCCATCACAGCCTTATCAAAACCCCTCTGCTTCAGCCATTCAAAAATAAACTTAGCAATCTGTTCAGCATGTGATTCTTCTTTGGTTGCCTTCTCTGGCGTAAAGTGGAACAAGTAATTGCTCCCAGGCTCACTTGCAACACTGTAGTGCTTTTCCTTGATCCTTCCCATATGACTGTTCACTACCCTCTGCTTCCATCATCACATTGGTCAAGTCGATCCCTCCATCAAAGAGGATACAGGAGATTGACCCCTCCTCTCTGCACTTCTCCTCAAACTCGTCCCCCATCTATCTCAACTTCTCCTGTGCTCACCTGACCTTATTCTTGTCAATCAATTTAATTGGGTTATCCTCTGTGATGACTCCAGCATCAATGAGTGCAGCAGTTGCTATTGCTGCCAGTGCCATACCTGATACTGGCAAGGGCAATGTTTGGAATGTCATCATAGTTTCTCTGTACGTTTGCTGATGCTGCAAGACTCATGGCTAGTTTCAGGGAGAAACTCCTCATCAGTAACACTCCCTTCTTCCATGCCCTCTCCTTCCAGGCCTTCATCATCCTCTGGAAGAAATCTCTTGCCATCCTCTCTGGCTGCCTTCTCTGCCTTCTTTTCCATCTCCTTCCTTTCCAATCTCTTTGCTAGTCTCTTGTGCTCGGACAGATCAGGGTTTCCGATTCGGTGGGGTCCTTTGCTTCCAACCTTCTCCCTCTGACCCTTGATGTAGGCAAGATCCTTGATCGGGATCCTCTTCTCTCTTGCACAGGACCACTTAATATGGGCTTGGGTCACACAGCCCCCACTGCCTGCCCCATCACAACTGGTAATCTCACACTTGCAATTCAAAATGTCAAATAACTTGTCTAACTTGACATTGACCTGCTCTTTGGCAGCCAGATTCCTGTTCCCAAGAGAAAAAGCCTTTGCCTGATTCCAGACCTCCTTCAGCTTGAGAATGATGGTCCTCTTGTTATTTATAACAGGTGGCTTGAAAAGAGCATTAGCCTTGCTCCACTGACAAACCAGACCAGGGTATATGTCCTCCACCAGTTGGTCCACTTTGCAGATCCTCCTATTTTCTTCACTCTGCTCTCTTAAGTAGATGCCTCAAGATATCTCTCAGAGTTGGTAGTTCTGACACCAACAGCTCCCGCCCAGAGCCAGCAAGATGATTCAAATGACAGCTTGATTGTGTCCTTGTTCTAACTTTAGCCATTCTGTTCACTGTGAAATAAAACAAAATGAATAGGTAAGTATAACTTAAAGATAGGTATTAAAGTATTAGCAACAGAAGTATCTAATCTATCTATGCTAGCTACTGCTACGACTACTTACTACTACTAGGCTAATAGCTAACTATCTTTGAGTTTGTTAACTAGCTAACGTTAGCTATGTTGGGATTAGGGTAATACATACTATACTAAGCAAGGTAATTATCTGATATGAGCAATTTGTTCCTCAGTCTACTAATCAAAAACGTACTTACCAGCAAAGGAGAATTTCCATGAATAGAAAATGGATGGAAAAACTTGTTCAACTTCTCCATATGCAACTACCAAAACACAAATTGTCACAACTGCAGCAAATATGATGGCCAACACTGTCATCTCAACAGGGACTAACCTAAATGAAAGCTCTGATTTCAAAATAGAAGTCCTAATTTCAGTCTCCAAATTTAGCCTTTTTCTTCCTTTATAAAGCTAATTTAGCATTTTTCAAATGGATATTTACCTAGCTTAGAGTTAACCTAACGTCAAAATTCTTTCATATTTGGATTCCCCGCTACAAACACAGTGGGGAATCCAACACACACAAATAAACATCCCCAATTTTAAAATATGCATAAAAATTGCCAATTTACCAATTTTCAAAGTGAAATTCATGTAGCTTAGGGTTATCTTATCAAAAAAAAGTCTTTCATTTTTGGATTCCCCACGAAAAAACTCAGTAAATAGACACGCCCCATTTTTGATTTAAAAAAAAAAAAAATTACCCACGGGAGAGGTTGATTCGTTCCATCAGAGGGGTTCTTAATGCCACTTTGAGGTCACAATGTTTGGATGAGGAGGGACTCCAGACAGACCTCTGTGAGGTTGATTCCATTCTCAATAGCAGACCCCTTACCAAGGAATCCACAGACCTAAATGACTTGGAAGCACTTACACCCAACCATCTTCTGCTTCTCAAAACCAATCCTTGTTTATCACCTGGTCTATTTCACAAGAAGGACAGTTATGCACGTTGCAGATGGAAACAGGTCCAATATACACTACTCACAAAAAGTTAGGGATATTCGGCTTTTGGGTGAAATTTCAGGATGAACATAAAATGCATTATAACCTTTACAGGTGAACTTAATGTGACCTGTAAACTTTTGAATGCACATGTCCAACTGTTCAATGTTTCAGTACTTTTTGCACAAGTTGCTGTTCTCTAACAAGGAGCTTAACAGCAAAATTCAAATCAGGTGTTTGATGCTCCAGCTTCATCGAGGTCGTATCATTAGGGAACGGCTGCTGGAGACTGGGGTACCTCAGATGGAGTAGCCTGCACTTTCTCCAGACCTGAATCCCATAGAAAACCTATTGGATCAGCTGAGTCGCCGTGTAGAGGCTCGGAGCTCTGTACCCCAGAACCTCAATGTCCTGAGGGCCGCCCTTCAAGAAGAGTGGGATGCCATGCCTCAGCAGACAATAAGTCGACTTGTGAACAGCAAGAGACGTCGTTGTCAAGCTGTAATTGATGCTCAAGGGCACATGACAAGTTATTGAGACATTGACATTTTTTGTTGTGGTATATCCACCACTGTTATTGGCTTTTGTTTCAAGAAATTGTTTGAGATGAGGAAATCACCAGTGCATGCTTCTACTTAAATGCCCTACTTTCATGATATAATATCACTGTAGCGTGAACATTTTACATTTTCCATAAATTTTACCCAAAAGCCAAATATCCCTAACTTTTTGTGAGTAGTGTATTTTTGATTTGTTTTGGAAAAGGTGGACTAAGGAGTATTTGCCTCAACTAGAGGAAGGTACTTATTTAAGGTCAAGATGAACTTCATTCCTGGTGACATCGTGCTAATAGTTGATGATTCTGCACCTTGGACTTCTTGGGTCATTGTAAGGGTCGCCGAGGCGGTCCCAGACAGAAGACGACTAGTGCGGCAGGTCAAAATTCAGACCCAGACCAGCACTCTCAGCAGACCTATGACCAAGAACTGCCTTCTACAGGAGTCGGCACAGTCTTGATGGCTGTTTTGACTTGTTAGACCTAGACTTGATGTGAGTGGTGACTCACTTGTGCTGGTAACCTCTGTCCTAGACATGACTTGACATGACATTACTTAATAAGATTGGATCAAGCTCTACCATGAACTTCAATGGACTATGGGCACCTTGCAAAAACATGAAAAGGAGATGCATGTAAAGGGCCTGATAAATTATATAGTTTGCTTAGGTGGGTTATTTACTTATAATTATTACTGGAGTAACTGTAATAATTATGGGGTCGAAATGTAAGTGCCAACTATTGTTGTTGTAGTATTTTGTATTAAGTTTCTTTGCATGCCATATTTGGTCACTTACAAGGTGAGTCATGTGGTGTTGGTTGTACGTCAGCAGCCGTAGTAGTAAAATCAGCTGTTCTGAGAAGGTGAGGGGGGAGGTCTCACTTTTGCTGACCGCTTTTGAACAATTTTGAATGCTTTGAACGTTTTTTTGATTGATCACCACTATTGAATGAATTATGTTTTTAAACTTTGGAAGATTGTTTCACTGTTTGTTTTATCAGCAATAAATAATTAAAACGCAGCATCTTTGGAGCGAAGATTTATTGACAAGCCAGCGCAACCGGCAGGTAAAGTTTTCTCCCCTGCTTAGACTCTTGGCGACTATTTTTGCTTTTTCAGATAGTCGCCTCTACAGTGCCCATTAAATTTTATTCATGAAAACAATTTCCAGAAATGTTGAAATTGTCTTCCCAGTGACAAATATTGTACCATGGTCAGTGCTAAACTGTGTAAACCATGGTTGACCAAAGATATAAAAACTCTTTCCAAGAGTCAACTTTAGGTGACTGGTGCTTAAGAAAGCACAAAAATAAAAGAAAAAGCAGCCACACACACTGTCTGCATTTGCACATGAAACAATTTATTGAGTAAACAGGCACTGATCTCACCGACACACTCGTGTTTGCTTAAATCTGTATGGTGCTTGATGAAGCTTCTCCCACACACACACACGAAGGACTGCGCCTCTACAGGTTCTCTCCAGTGTGGACTCCCATGTGTCGCTTGAGGTTTCCTATCAGTGAAAAACCTTTACCACAGACGTAGCAGACACATGGTTTCTCTCCAGTGTGGATTTTCATGTGTCTGTTGACAGTTCCTTTCTCAGTAAAACCTTTACCACAGATGGAGCAGGCAAATGGTTTCTCTCCAGTGTGGATTCTTACGTGTCTGTTGAGGTGTCCTTTCTCTGCAAACGCTTTACCACAAACGGAGCAGACAAATGGTTTCTCTCCAGTGTGGATTCTCATGTGACACTTGAGGTGTTCTTTTCGTGTAAAACCTCTCCCACATACAGAGCAGGTGACTGCTTTCTCCTCAGTGTGGATTCCCATGTGTAGCTTGAGGCTTTCTTTCCGTGAAAAACCACAACCACAGATGGAGCAGGGGAATGGTTTCTCTCCAGTGTGGATTCCCATGTGTAGCTTGAGGCTTCCTTTCCGTGCAAAACCACAACCACAGATGGAGCAGGGGAATGTACTCTTTCCTGTGTTCTCGGTCTTGGAGCAGGAAGCTGGTTTCTCTCCAACATCAGGTCTGTCATGACTGAGAGGGACGCCACCATCTTCTGCTTTCATCTGGCCAGTGGAGCGGCGGACGCCTCTGTTCCACTGAGCTTCCTCTTCATCATCCTCACTCTTCACGGTGACAACAGTGAACAGCAGCTTGGTGATATCCTGAGGCTGCTCTCCCTGCTGATTGGTCCAGAGTTCCTCTTGTTCCTCTTTAATGTGTCGGGGCTCTGGCTCCAGACTGGGGGTCGGCTCCTGCTGCTCAGGGGGAACCTCCTCTTTACACACTACTGGAAAACACACACACACATACACAGTACTACTACTGTTACTAGTACAACTACTCAGTGTTTTCTTTTGAATCTTAACTGGCCGTTAGCCTTGCCTGTCAGGGTCCAGGTGAGTCGCTGATGTGAAAATGGCGTTTAAAACTTACGAACCTCTGTGCAGTCGCACCTCCGGCAGCAAGATGGCGTCCAGGAGCCTCTGCTGCCTCTCCACCTTCAGCTTCAGGCGAGAGTTTTGCAGCTTGTACTCGGCCAGCATCTTCTCCAGCAGAGAGAGCCTCTCCTCGATGGCTGCAGTTTGTTGCCGCATCTCCTGCGATCTCAGCTCGCAGAGTTCAGACATCTTTCCAAACTCGGTCCTCCACTTCCTGCCGTCTGAAAGAGATCCGACTTTTCACTGCTTTGACTCCAATAAAAACGACTCAGATATTCACCTCAGTAATTAGTTTTTGTTTATTTCCTTCCTCGGCTGATGATTCTGATTCTGAGAATGTTGTTCTTTAAATCCTCTTATCCAAGGGGCTTCATCAGTTCGTACGCATCTGTCTATTTAGTCCGCACTAGTCTGACAAAGACAGTGGAGTAACGTCCAGGTAATTAACCTCTGTGGGAGTGTTTACCAAAAATGCCTGTGGTTGTGTTCATGACGGCACTGGTTTCACTTGACCATTGCTGTGGTCTCATGTGAACGACAGTCATTATGTGTTGGTTTCACTTGACCATTGTTGTGGTCTGGTGAGCGGCAGTCATTAGAGTCAAGTGTACCCCTGGTGAACGACGATCACTGAGAGTCGTCTGAGGTTAATTTGTTCATCCTCCTGGGTATCGATGAAAGGGCAACATTATAAATCGGAGACAGGTGGTGCCGCAGACCCCCTCCCCTGTTAAGGGATGTTTTTTCCACTTTCACATAGATTGCTTCTTCTTTAGATGGTTTTGACTCTAACGACTGCCGTTAACCAGACCGCAACAATGGTCAGGTGAAACCAGTGCCTTCATGAACACACCCACAGGCATTTTTGGTAAACACTCCCACAGAGGTTAAATACCTGGACCTTACTTCACTGTCTTTGTCAGACTAGTGTGGACTAGAAAGACCGATGCGAGACCTCTCCATCCATAAAGTACCTCTAGTTTTAGAGCTTATTTTGAGTTTCTAGTGCTTGTAAAGCTACTTTGATGGACTGTAGTGGAAATAGAACAGTGAGCAAAGAAATTTGGTTAGAGAATTATTGCTTTTAATAGCATTATTTAAAACATATGAACATGCTGAGGGCTCAACGTTGTACGGCAAATTTCAAAGGAGCGTAAGAGAGAAAGAGGGAGGTGCAGTCGTGTCAGACAGACAATTTTTTTCATGTCCCCCCCAGGAATTACTCTCTGAAAGTTTGCTGTTTATTGTCCCCCCCAATAATGAAATGGGATTTTCGCCCCTGCTACATAGTGCACTATATAGTGAGAAGGCCATTTTGTAGGGTTGTCCGAATGTTTAGTGATTATTAATGTTCACTATATAGTATATACTCGGTGTATCCCACAGTCCACCACGAAATGTAGTGGACATCCCATAGACATAGAAAGAGGCTAGATTGGCCCCTCCCCCTTTTTTCACAGCAGACTTGGCGGCCATCTTGAAGCGGTCGACCGCCCAAACACAGAGTGGGTGACAATAATAAAGCATGTCGATGGAAACTGCCTCAACATTGTGCAGCCTACGATTGTAAAAACCAGCGTGTTGCACAATCCAGACAACAGGGAATTAGCTTTCACATGTAAGACACATGTTTAGTTTAATTTGGTCATTATAACTTACCAGGGACCACCTGAGCCCCCCCAAAAGCTAGGGAAAACCCTGTACTCAGTGTGCATTTTAAACCAATTCCCTCACGCCATTCCCACAGCATAGACTGTTTAATGTATATTTTGGGTCTAATGTTAATGCTTGACTTTCTACTGAGCCATCATTTGAATACTGTGTGTGTGATCCTTGGTGGTCTGGCAGAGCGTTCACAGGTACAATAACTACATGAGAACCTCAGACGAAGAACCACATTTTTTCACATTTTAGATAATCATCAATATTACACTACTTAGACTATCACATTAATGTGAATATATTTACCTTGAGAATTTGATTATATCAGAGAGAAAATGATCAAATGAGGCCCTCTGACAAAGAACCATATACGCATGTTTTCACATTTTAGATAATCACCAACATTACACTATTTAGACTAATATGCCCATCACATTAATGTGCATATATTTACCTTGAAAATTGATCATGCGTGCTTATTCTACTGACAAAATATATTTCTTCCATAGGCCTAATCTTTTAATATATGGCCATGAGAAACCGAAATTGATAACAAATGGACTGACAGGCATCTTAAAATTCGCCATGCCTAATGATAAAGTATGCTTTCTGATGGGCATCTGAGGGGAAAAAACATGCTTCTAGAGAGAATTTAACTCACCTCTTTTCTTTGGCTTTTAACACCGTGTAAGTTATTGTTTTTATATGTTCTTATATATATATTAGGGCTGGGCAAGTTAACGCGTTATTATCACGTTAATTCATTAGACTATTGACGCCGAAATTTACTTTATCGCGCATTAACGCATGTTGCTCACACGCTTTTATTTTGTAAAAGTCTGTTGCACTCACATTACCTAAAGCCCAAACGCGCCCAAGAACGTTTGCCCCCGGTGTGCACGTCATCACATTGAAACAGACACAGGCATGGCCCAACGACATTATAAATCAGTGTAGTTCAAATACATTCATCATGTCTTCCTTTTAACTAAAAGACGTTTTTGGTCCTTTTAATCAGACATGGGATGTTTATTTACCATGACAGTTTCGGAGGTAACTTCCTCCTCCTTCAGAAAGGTCCAACTGACAGCCGGAGCGGCACCTGGCAGATCCAGCAGAATAGACCTGGCCGGGTTGCCCCACACCGCGCGTTGCCGCGGCCGGTGCTGGCCAGTACTGACGCAGTGCCGGCCAGCACCAGGTTTGCCGGATCCCCGCGCACACAGACTGCTTTAGCCTACTTTCATTATAAACAGACTTTTGTTTATATGCGGTTGCAGCAGCACAACGGACAGCGACACAGACAACATGGTTGATTATTGATTGCGCAACAATCGCTTGTGAAAGGTTGTTTTCTCTTGCTGGTCACATTGTGCAAAATAAAAAGAGAGCTTCTTTATCTAATGAAAATGTAAATAATCGTGTGTGCCTTAGCAACTGGCTTAGTGCAGAGGAATAGAAAAAAAAACAGAAGTCCAGTAAAACATGCGCTTTACATTCTAGTCCCCTGTAAAGGAAGTTTCAGTAGTGAACTTTTTTGTGCTTCACACTTTGGTATTGAACATAGACTGGTAATGCTGCTCCCTGTTAAAAGTTTCTGCTGTTACCTCAGAAATTGCCTGTTTGTCCTGATTGTGGCTCAGGATTTTGTTGGTAGATTTTTTTTTTCATAAAGAGAATGTCCTGGCAATAAGCTTTAATTTATTATTATTACTATTATTATTTATTTTATTTATTATTATTATTATTATTATTATGACATTTTTTAAGTTGAGATTTACACTAAATATGTGTTACTGATAAGTGGTGATGTTAAAAGTGTTTGCACAACAAATGTTATGGCACTTTCGTTTATATGGCAGCAGAACATTGAAATAAAAGTGCTCTTTACACTACTTATTGGATTTTGCGAATACAATGCGATTAATTGTGATTAATCAGGCAAATTATGCAATTAATTGTGATTAAAGATTTTAATTGTTGCCCAGCCCTAACATATATATACTGTTCTTATACATACTGTCTTCTGTGATGTCTGTATTTTACCGTTTTTTATGTTTTATGTACTTTATTTTATGTTTTTATGTGTTTTATGTCTACTTTTTATGTCTTTTTATGTGTTTTATGTTTTTATCTTACTGTACAGCACTTTGGACCTCTGTGGTTACTTTAAAGCGCTTTATAAATAAAGTTGGATTGGATTGGATTAACCCGGGTCTATAAATAATAGGTCTTGTGTGATAACAACTATACCACTACAACTTCAAAATATTCAAGTAGTCCAGTCATTTTATGAAAAAACCTATTTAAACAGTAAATTAAAAGGTTACTATATATATAGTAACCTTTTAATTTACTGTTTAAATGTCTCTTCTGGCATTTATTCCTTATATTCCTTATTAGCGCATATCAAATCAGATAATGTGTGATATGCATGTGTAAACAGAATAATTCAAAGAACTTGTAATTGACTTTTTTTTCTTGTCTTTGTGTGTGTAATCAACTTGTGAATTTTTATAGTGATATCTGAAAGTCAAATGTTGAACCCCTTTCCCCTGTGTGTTAAAAACAGTGTTTTTTGGTAATATGTGGTCATAAATAGGTGATTTTCAAAACTTTCCACCAATGGGATTTCTTGGGACTTTTTCCCCTCACTCAGGACAAACTGAGGATACAAAATCAGTTGAGTTTGCTTCTCTTGTAATTTGTCCTAGGTTGACCCCAATTTTGGCCTAAAATTACTGGACTAAAGGGGATGTCCGAAAGCTTGTATTGGTTATACAATAACGCACAGTGAATCGCGGGGTTGACCGCAGCAAGATGGCCGCCGTCGGACGTCAGTCTACTGGGATTCCGTGGTCACTAACCGGGCAACATATCCCGTCATGCATTGCGGACAAGCAGCAACAATGGGCGAAGTAGTGTCCGAAGCGTTCCGCTGTTGAGTTCACTAAATAGTCCACTACTTTAAATTCCCTATATAGTGAGTAGGGAGTGCATGAGTGAGTGATTTCGACACAACCAAACGACTTAAATAAACGTTATTTATAGAGTAAATACCTTTCAGGGCGCACATGCAGGGCGGGACGGAAAACAGGCCACAGCCGGTCAAAGCGAAGCAGCCATCCCCGGTGTTTCCAGCTGGGAAATGCGGGATTATCGTACCAGAGGCTCAAAATTATCGTATTCTGAGGGAAATTATAAACAAAATAACAAGCCCAGTGATACGCTGTCGTCAAATGTAGTCACTCTGGTGTTGAACAGCGTCCTGCAGGCACTCGGTGGCCTCGGTGCGGACCGGACGAACGGCAGCTGTTTTGAATCGCGCTCGCTCCACTTCCTGACCTGACTGTGAGCGCCTCGTGGGGCGGGCGCAGCTGACCGGTCAGCCAATCACGCTCGTTGTGCTGAGACCAACGCATAGACGTCATACACGATTGGCTGGAAACACGTCACATGGGGATAGATGCCTTCAGGGTTAAAAAAAAAAAAAAAAAAAAAAAAAAAAAAAACTCCAGCAGACAGTTCAGAATCAGAATCAGAATACTTTATTGATCCCCAGAGGGAAATTACTTTTTGTTGCAATAACAACTCCCACTCGAAGTGTAAAGTAAAAAGAGCAATTAGTCAAGAAAAATAAAGAAAGGAATATAAATATAAATATAAATATATATAGAATAAAAAGAAAGAAAGAAAGGAAAAGAAAAAAAAGAAAAATTGCGGCAGGCAATAATTTGAAATAGCCAAATTATCGTACATTGGGCCTTTTTGGGGATTAATGATCGTACATCGTATAGAGGGCCAGATTATCGTACAAATACGATACTTATCGTACACCTGGCAACACTGGGCATCCCAGAATAGTCTGTTTTCACGGAGTTCCCCTGTGTGCAGTTCAGGTGAGTCCAAAAGTGTGGGAGACCAGATCTCTGCGTTCCAAATCACATACTTATACTTTTTACTTTTATTATGTACTGCAGCTGCCCTTACAAAGTATGTCGTTCAGTATGAAATATGCATGCGTATGCATACTATTGGGACACACTACATCCATCGTCCCTGAAGTCCGACCCTCTCGCTCACTTCCGCTGCCGTCCGTAGCGGCAAATTTGAATGTTGTTGTCAAAATGCCGGTGCTGTTTCATACTGCGCTGTCCTCTGTCAGATTTCTGATATGTCTTCCGGTCGCTTCTGCTGTCACTGAGTGAGTTTTGTGCGATATGTGTGTTTTGTTGTCCTCTGTATGTGGGCGTGGCTTGTACACGCAACTCAGTCAGTGCGACGTAACGTCCGCTGCGCAAAGGATTGTGGGTCAGAATGGCGAGAGCAGCATGCTGAAATCCATACTGCGAAATCTGACCGGATGTAGTAGAACATCCTGGTACTCTTGGCATACTGCATGTGACATACTATGTATTGGGACACACTAAATCTTTTTTTCCCTACTAAATAGTATGATAGTATGAGTATTGGAACGCAGGGCAGATCTCTCTGTTCTCTTGCCTTCTCAGCGCTGCTTGGAGAATACTACTACTGCTACAACTACTGCTACAACTACTACTACTACTACTGCTACAACTACTGCTACAACTACTACTACTACTACTGCTACAACTACTGCTACAACTACTACTACTAGGTACTACTACTACTGCTACTGCTACTATTACTACTACTATTACTACTACTTCTACTACTACTGCTATTGCTACTATTACGACTGCTACTACTACTACTACTACTACCACAATACTACTACTACTACTGCTACTTCTACTAGCCTGCCACTGTTACTGCTATTGCTACTACTAGAAGAAGAAGATTTATTTATATAGCACATTTCATACAAAAAGCAGCACAATGTGCTTCACATGTGAGAATACAGAATAAATACATATACATGTCATAAAACAGTTAAACAATTAAACAGACAAACAGGCAAAACAGACACACACACACACACACACACACACACACACACACACACACACACACAAAGTAAATTACTGCTACTACCACAATACTACTACTATATTGTTACCACTACTATTACTTCTACCACCACCAGTACCACTACTATTATTAAAACTACTACTTAATAATAATAATAAGAAGAATAATACTAAGAAGATGACGAACAAGAAGAATGTTGATAATAATAATAATAATAATAATAATAACAATAATAATAGTGTATTTTCTGTTTGGTCGATGTGACGTTTGGGTGCAGAGGGCAGAGCGGCTGCACTGAGAACTGATGTTTCCAGTGATGTTTATGTTATTATGTTTATGTTTATGATCAGTACTCAGTGTTGTAATTATTATTACAATGTTATTATTTACACCCTGTATCAACATCAGGTCTGTTACACAGGCTACAGCTGCTGGTGACAAAGGTCCGAGCCTGCATATAGTCCGTGAATGCAGCACCAGCCCTCTCTGCGTGGCGCGTTCAGGTTGCGCGAGCTGTGCGCGAGTCACGAGCGGCCCGTCAGATCCTCCGCCCGCGCGGCTCCGCGGCGCGCGGGGAAGCCCGCCCGGTGCCGCTGGGGCGCACGAGCCCATAGACATAGAAAGAAAAGTGTCTCAGGTGGCCATATTAAGTCAATGGGAAAATATGAAATATGAAACACTGAGTATTTTAAGGGGAAAATAAGCTTTGAAATGGTCCAAATTGAAAAGTATGACTGTGTTTAAGACTAACATCAATATTATACATAAATTTGGCCATTAAATCCCCCCTTAAAGAAGTTTGACTGATTTTATCAAGCTTGGCCCTAAAAGAGGTCTGCAGATGTACACCTGAGACAGCCTTGGCTTGGAGCAAGATGAAAATCAAACTTTGTCACAGAACAACAATGAAGACATCGTTTGAAAGGTCTTGACCTATGGAGTAACATATCTCAGTGTGAGACCAGTGCGCAGTTCCTGCTCCCCACAAGTGCCCTTAGAACCTTGCACCTGAGACACTTTTAAAGGCTTACAGTGCAGCAACAAAATATGGTAGAGACATGGGGTCAACATTTTTGGAAAGCTCTTGACCTCTACTATCATGCCCGATGGCAAACCAATAGGGGGCGCCACTGACTAGTGTCAAAACATGGAAAAAACATGATTTCACTATCTTAAGAAAAAAATAAATAAAATCTGACCAAACAGGCGTTCTTCCCACACCCAAAAACTATAATAAAGATTGAAAAATTAGTGATCACAACATCACATAATAGACATAACATATTAGAACTACAAATTCTATGGCGCAGGACACCTCTGTGTGTTGCAACTCTGCACGAATTGTAGTTCTGGTACCCCTCTTCCGGGTTAGGATAAACATTGTGAATTTAGGTTTAAAAACCATACATACGGTAGTTTTTCAACAGCAAAAGCATAAATATATATATATATATATATAATATATATATATACACTATATAAATCGTTAGTGCTATTTTGACGTGTTTCCGCGGTTTTTCCACCCGCTCTGTTTCGCTGACTGAAAGGGTTGTGTTCAATGGCGTAACATATCAGCATATTATCAACTTTCATGCACTTTATTACACTTTATTGACTTTATTGATGAAAGTAAAATCAGACACGTCGCTGATAAACACTAGGATTATGGGTAATGTAGTGCTTCTCCGTGATATGACATCGCAAATAAAACGTGTTTTCTTAAAATAAAGTTGATATTATACGGGACTTGTGGACTCGGCTGAAGCACATGCCATCGTTACACATCCTCATAGCTCGTGGTACGTCTGCCTTGGATGGTTACAACGTTATGGCTAATAATCAGACCTTTTTCCGGAATATCGATTAAATTTGCACTTCCGGGATCTATGAACCACCACCCACAGCATGACGTCACGGAATCTCGCCGACTTCCAGTGAACACTGTTTGTGTGGTGATCACACGGAATTAAAACCATAGAAATCGATTAAAACAGGTTACATGCGAGGAGCACGCAATGCGTTATTAGGAGGTCATGCTCATTTCACGGATTTCTGTGCGAGCAGGTTAACCCCACGCCTCCCTCCCCAGATTTCCACGGTGACAGTCAGTGAGGACAATACTTCCGAGCGGAAGCTACATCAGCGACAGTGGTAGCAGCGTCCATAGCAACAGCCATAGCAACGATAGA
The DNA here is from genome assembly GCF_902150065.1 of Myripristis murdjan. Lineage (NCBI taxonomy): Eukaryota > Metazoa > Chordata > Actinopteri > Holocentriformes > Holocentridae > Myripristis > Myripristis murdjan. The sequence continues at coordinate 24,662,088 of NC_043998.1, forward strand.
AACCTGAAAGAATTTTCGTAATAACTAACAAAGTAAACATTATTTACATTAACTGAACGAAGATTTTGGAAATAAAATGCACATTTCCTGCTAGAAATGTTATCAAAACGCATTTGAATGCATAAGCTCTCTTAAAATATTGCATTTTCCACTGAGAATAAAAGGAATGTCTGCCATTTTTCTTAAGGCTCTCGCTTCGGGGCTCGCGCAGGTGCGCTGATCGCTCGTGCTGCTGGAAATTCGTAGGAATATGCACGGAAATTTGTGCATTATTTTTCATAGGAATTCCTACGAACGTTTCATGAGAACAGCCTGTGTGTGTGTGTAGGAGCGTGAGTGGAGTATGTGTCAGTGTGATAGCCTTGGAGCCATTTTGGACATAATAATAATAAAGGGGACATTGAAACAAAACATACAAAGGACCGTATAGAGAAAAGGCTTGGGTTCCACCTGTACCACCCCCATATTAGGTGGTATCTCGTGGTGACTGATGCTGTGAATATCTGTATGATCTGGGTATCAGCCCACAATGTAAACATGTACATACCCTATTGTGTCAGCGCATTTTATGTGCCCCACCCCCCACCCCCGAAATGTATGCATCTTTTTACTTGATACATAAATACCGACCAAAAATAAAACAAAAACACATTCTATTTAGGGCTTAGTTCCTCTTTATTCTTTTTCATTAACTATGAAAGAAATTGGAGTACATATATCTGCTAGTGACAAACAAAAAGAGAAAGAAGGTCATAAGTGGCGTTTTCTCATAAAATCAAAATCCAATTCTTTGCACAAATTTCCAAAACATATTTTCCCCCTTAACTTACAGTTTTCCTTGTTTTCCCCCCCTAATTCTTTTCTATTTTCTCTCCTTTTAAGTAGGAATGGATAAGTGTTTACATCAACAGCGATTCATTGGCTGTTCAGACAACAGCAATCACATATATTTTTACATATACATATACATACATATAAACATTTTTGCTGAGTTTTGTCTCTCTGTTGCAGTTGGGTGAGCCCACACGATACTGAGATCTTCCGTCACTCCGAGAGCGTCTCTAATCAGCTGTTTAAGAAAGCATCAATATCAGGATCAATACTGAAGCGAGAGGTGACACGATGTTCTCTACGTCTGAGGATGATGCCAGATAATCTGGAAATAGGGCTCAACATCAATTCACACAAAGCAGCCAACCAGCTGCTGGGCTCAAATCAGATTTCTTCCCTCTTCAAGTCGTCTTCAGTTTTAGGAAACCTGTGGAACACCTGGCCAGGGGCTGCAGGTGAGAAAAGCCTCTGACACATTAACAGTCATGTGTTTATTAATGTGCACTGTCCAAAATGAAATACAACTCTGTTGACAGTTAAACATCAGGTACAGACCGTTAAACATGTTAATGTGACTTGGAGATCAACAGGTGAAGGGAGGGGCACAAAAGGAGAGGGGCTCAAGTCACAGCTCTGCAGTGTGCAATGTGCTGTCATTCTCACGTCTGTGTTTATCGACTAGGAATACAAAAAAAAAATCAATCAGTGGAGGAGGAGGTTTAAATGACACTTTTGGGCAACATTAAGATTTGAATATAAAAACATTACCATGACTCATTATATTTACAAACCTATCCAATCAATCAGTTCACAATTATCCACCAAGATGCCTGATACAATAAAAAAAAAAAAAAAAAAAAAAAAAAAAAAATCAACTATGAACCACAAATCACCCAAACAGGTTCTAAACACTTTCAGGTCAGTGTTTGTTTCTGAGAAACTGGCAGCTAAACTACAATAGAAGAACCATATGGCCACAAATAAAACCCAGGGTGGAGCGGCTCAGTGAAGGTGGAGCTGAAGGTGTGCAGGAGTCTCAGTCTGTCAGAAGAGACTCTGTAGAAGGACAGAGTCCCAGCAGAGCAGTCCAGATACACTGCTACTCTGTCAGATCCACTGGGACGGACAGAGATGCTGGTGGACTCACGGTTGTGTCTAGCAGAGTAGCTGTTATCATAATCAGAGCACCTCAGAATCCAGGACTGTTTATTGAATCCAAGCCCAGAGTCTTCACCACTTCTTGTGATTCCTCTGTAGGTCACTGCTATAGAAACCACTCCTCTCCACTGGACCTCCCAGTAACATCGCCCAGTCAGACCTTCTGTACACAGAACCTGAGTGTACTGGTCAAATCTGTCTGGGTGATCAGGATACGACTGCTGCTGGATAACCGTCGTCACCTTCCTGTTGTCCTCAGACAGACGGAGGTCTCTGTTCGCTGTGTTTGGATCCAGTGTGAGATCACAGGCATCTGATGGGGAGAAGACACACAACACACCTCAGAAAGCATCATTCACTCACACTCTCTTGGCTCTTAGAAGGTTATTATAGTTTGGCATTTTTCATTAGTTTTTATTTTTCATGTCATTTTACACTTTTACGTGTTTTCAATTTGAGTTGGTTTTAATTCATTTTTAAAGAGGATTTGCTTGTTTAGTTGTTTTTAATGCTTATTTTTGGTTCAGTTTGTAAGGCAGATTTCATATCCACACAAAATACCAGAGAAAAACAAATACATATCAACAATTAAACAAATGAGACCTTTTTTCCCTTTTTTTTCTCCTTCGGGTTTTTTTTTCTCTTATATCTCCCTCTTTTTCTGTACCCCTCTCTGTCCTTGCCTGCCCCCTACCCTCATCATACACCCCCTTTCACACACACACACACACACACACACACACACATGTTGGTTTCCATCACTTCTGGGGACATTACATTGACTTACATTCATTTCCTGGAGATTTATCCTAACCTTAACCCTAACCACTATCTGCCTAACCCTAACCCTAACCTTAACCTTAACCCTAAAGTTATCTTAGCTTTAAATCAAGTCTTCACCCTAAAATTAATGGTGCTCCCTTATGGGGACTTGCTTTTTGTCCCCATAAGGGAGGCGAGTCCCCACAATGTGACTGTGTAAACAGATTTATGTCCCCACAACATTAGCAATACCAGGTACACACACACACACACACACACACACACCATAAGTAAACTACAATTGATTTGCTTCATTAATTATTATTATTTTTTTTTACTTCTTCGTATTTTCAGTGTTGTTTTGTTTGAGTTACTGTCTGGTTCTTTCTTTCTTTCCACATTTGTACAGTCCTGTCTTACCCTTTTCTAATATATTTTCTAATGTTGTCACTAGCCCTGCGATGGACTGGCGACCTGTCCAGGGTGTTTCACTGCCTTCCGCCCTATGTGCGCTGCGATAGGCTCCAGCAACCCCCCGCGACCCTTGTGAGGATAAGCGGTTTAGAAGATGAATGAATGAATAAATGTTGTCACTATCTGCACTCAACAAAAAAAAATAAATACCAGGCTTATGTATGAGATAAATCGACACAGAGGAAAACTCTTTTTTTTCCTGTAATTTTACAGGTTTTTTGTCCTTGTAGCTTTGATTGGGCACAGCAGAGAGAGACAGGAAAGGCCGGGGAGAGAGAGGGGCCGACCTGCAGCAAAGGGCCTGAGGTGGGATTCAAACCCAGGACTCAGCCTGGACAAGCTGGAGCTCTGCAGCACGTGAGCTCCCAGGGCGCCCAGGTCATGTCAGCTGATTTTAGCTGCTTTTGGAAATACACCGAAATATACACCACCAGTCAAAAGTTTGGACACGCCTTCTCATTCAATGTTTTTTTCTTTATTTTTACTACTTTCTACATTGTAGATACATACTGAAGATATCAAATATATGAAGCAAGATATATGGAATTATGTAGCAAAGAGAAAATTGTTAAATAACTCTAAATATGTTTTACATTTTAGATTCCTCAAAGCAGCCACCCTTTGCTTTGTTGACAGCGCTGCAAACCCTTGGCATTCTCTCAGTGAGCTTCATGATGTAGTCACCTGAAATGGTTTTCACTTCACAGGTGTGCCTTGTCAGGGTTCATTTGAGGAATTTCTTGCCTTCTTAATGGGGTTGGGACCATCAGTTGTGTTGTGCAGAAGTCAGGTTGGTACAAAGCCATGACAGCCCTATTTGACAACTGTTAGATTTCATATTATGGCAAGAACCGATCAGATAAGTAAAGAGAAATGACAGTCCATCATTACTTTAAGAACTGAAGGTCAGTCAGTCCGGAAAATTGCAAAAACTTTAAATGTGTCCCCAAGTGGAGTCGCAAAAACCATCAAGCGCTACAACGAAACTGGCACACATGAGGACCGACCCAGGAAAGGAAGACCAAGAGTCACTTCTGCTTCTGAGGACAAGTTCATCCGAGTCACCAGCCTCAGAAATCGCAAGTTAACAGCAGCTCAGATCAGAGACCAGATAAATGCCACACAGAGGTCTAGCAGCAGACCCATCTAACAACTGTTAAGAGGAGACTGCGCCAATCAGGCCTTCATGGTCAAATAGCTGCTAGGAATCCACTGCTAAGGAGAGGCAACAAGCAGAAGAGATTTGTTTGGGCCAAGAAACACAAGGAATGGACATTAGACCAGTGGAAATCTGTGCTTTGGTCTGATGAGTCCAAATTTGAGATCTTTGGTTCCAACCGCCGTGTCTTTGTGAGACGCAGAAAAGGTGAACGGATGGATTCCACATGCCTGGTTCCCACTGTGAAGCATGGAGGAGGAGGAGGTGTGATGGTGTGGGGGTGTTTTGCTGGTGACACTGTTGGGGATTTATTCAAAATTGAAGGCACACTGAACCAGCATGGCTACCACAGCATCCTGCAGCGACATGCCATCCCATCCGGTTTGCGTTTAGTTGGACCATCATTTATTTTTCAACAGGACAATGAGCCCAAACACACCTCCAGGCTGTGTAAGGGCTATTTGACCAAGAAGGAGAGTGATGGAGTGCTGCGCCAGATGACCTGGCCTCCACAGTCACCGGACCTGAACCCAATCGAGATGGTTTGGGGTGAGCTGGACCGCAGAGTGAAGGCAAAGGGGCCAACAAGTGCTGAACACCTCTGGGAACTCCTTCAAGACTGTTGGAAAACCATTTCAGGTGACTACCTCTTGAAGCTCATGGAGAGAATGCCAAGAGTGTGCAAAGCAGTAATCAGAGCAAAGGGTGGCTATTTTGAAGAAACTAGAATATAAAACATGTTTTCACTTATTTCACCTTTTTTTGTTAAGTACATAACTCCACATGTGTTCATTCATAGTTTTGATTCCTTCAGTGAGAATCTACAATGTAAATAGTCATGAAAATAAAGAAAACGCATTGAATGAGAAGGTGTGTCCAAACTTTTGACTGGTAGTGTAGTTTCAGCTTGCTCACATTTCTTGTAGAGCCTTGTTTGTATTTGTACTTCATGTGTGTGTGTAATTTTACTATATACATAATTTTATTAAATATATTTTCTAAATTCCCTTTCTCTATCTCTTTCTCTCTCTGTTTGTGTGTGTGTGTGTGTGTGTGTGTGTGTGTGTGTGTGTGTGTGTGTGTGTGTGTGCGCTTGCTCATACTGTCTCAGTACTCACATCCTCTCAGGCTGCCAGCTGGAATCCAGTCTTTTACATGTTCCAGCCTGTAGGGATGAACACAAAACCATCATCCTCTTCATCGTCATCATCATCATCACCTGCAGGTCACATGACCCCAACACACCTGTGGCTGCTCTGATTGGCTGATCTCTCTCTGTCTTTCTGTCCAGTCCTGAGGCCACTGAGCACTTTGGACATTTCCCAGGAAATGCTGCCTGCACTGACTGTGTCCAGCACAAGAACCAAGCAACCACGCTGCTCCGCCTGGACTGACTCCACCCCTCTAGGACTGACTCCACCCCTCTACTGACCTGAGAGGACTGACTCCACCCCTCTAGGACTGACTCCACCCCTCTACTGACCTGAGAGGACTGACTCCACCCCTCTACTGACCTGAAAGGACCGACTCCACCCCTCTACTGACCTCAGAGGACCGACTCCACCCCTCTACTGACCTAAAAGGACTGACTCCACCCCTCTGCTGACCTCAGAGGACTGACTCCACCCCTCTCCTGACCTGAGAGGACTGACTCCACCCCTCTACTGACCTGAGAGTCTTCAGGCTGCAGTGTGGACTCTCCACCAGAGCAGACAGCAGCTCCACTCCTGAATCCTCCAGACAGTTGTCACTCAGGTCCAGCTCTGTCAGATGGGGGTTGGACTTCACAGCCAAGGCAAGAGAAACACAGCTGCTCCTTGACAAGCTGCAGCCACTCAGTCTGAATGAAGAATAAAAAATAAACTATAAGACCAGAAGAGTGCAGATCTGTGGCAGGCCTCACTCTCAGAGCTGCGTCTGATTGGCTGCTGGTCTCTGAAGAGCAGCAGCCTGACAGGTGAAGCTCAAACCACTTCCTGTATTTTAGGAATGGAATGAGTCTTGTGCTGTATCTTCATGCAAGCATGGCCTCAACATTTTCCTCCAATCAGGGCGCTGCATAACAGAGTCAACACCGGTTAAAGGGGATTCAAACTTCCTGTCAGTCATTCCATTTCCATGATTTCAGATTTGAAGCGTCACTCCTCAGTGAACTGGTTCCTTGTGCTCTGAGAGCTTTTTCTACTTCAGTGTCTAGTTATTATTATGGATTTGCCATGTTTTCTATTAGTCTGCTCACACTGATGCAGGTATTCATTTAGTAAGAAAATGAAAATACTAAACTATAATAGGCTAATTATTCCTCCATGCATGCTTTGTGTCAAACCTCACAAAGCATGCATGCATCCATGATACAGAACCTGACCAACCATCCTCACAAAAACTAAAATAACAAGCAGCCCCGACTTTAAAAAAAAGCACAACATATACTTCACAGAAATATCAGCCTTAGAGACATTTAGTGCTACTATATGATTCAAACAATATCCATATATTTATGTCATCATTAAAAAGTGCAGTCTGACCTGAGAGTCTTCAGTCTGCAGTTTGGACTCTCCAGTCCAGCAGACAGCAGCTCCACTCCTGAATCCTGCAGCAGGTTCTCACTCAGGTCCAGCTCTGTCAGATGGGGGTTGGACTTCAGAGCCGAGACCAGAGAAGCACAGCTGCTCTCTGACAACCAGCAGTCATTCAATCTGAAGAAAGAATAAATTATGTAGCTATAATTTCCAGTGTTTTGGATATTTATCAGACAGAGATTTTTCAAAATCTTCAAAAAGGCAGGACAGACCAATGAAATAATTATTATAACAATTATATTATTCATAACGATAATACTCATTTATATTCATGCTACACGTTCATAGCAAAGTTCCAAAGTGCTTTACAAGATAAAGATAACACCTGGAATAAAACACATCAAAATATTAAAAACACAAATAAACAGACAATGAAAGCAAGAAATGATAAAAACATCATTCAAATTCAGTGCTAAATACGGTAGATGTGAAAACAGCCTTTTTAATTATTCATGTAGTTATTGATTTATTTTTCTGTCCCCTACAACTCTCTTCAAACTAGGAGTGGAAAGATTCCAGGTTCAAATGTAAATAGTTTGTTGTTAGTTTGTAAAAGGAAATGTCTGGAAAAGCAAGACTTGAAAAGTTACGACTTGAAAAATTCTGTGCTGATGTTGTGTGAGCCGAATATTGACCTGTTTAATACCAGGTGAGACAATGTATGAGGAATGCTTTTCTAAAATAAAAATAACATTTAAAAAAATAAATGAATAAATAAAAAGACTGACCAGAGGGCTGTACTACGAAGGAGGCACAACATCCCCAGGCTTTGTGTTCATTATCAGGCTCAACAAAACCTAAAGCTCCAGTCAAAGTTAAGTGGTATCACGGCGGCGGTTCTCATCAAGGTTTGTTAAGTCCGGCTGTCAGCTTTGTGCTCTGTTCACAGGAAAGGGGGCGTTTTGACGTCATATGATTCTACTTCCGCAAAAAATGGACCGTTCACGGGCTGCATATTTCACACAAGATGAGCAGCTTGTCCTCATGGAAAGCTATGAACATTTCAAAAATAAATTTAACGCTAAGCAACACTGGCTGCAAATAAGGCGAGAGAGGAGCGCTGGCAATTAATTTCAAAGGAATCACAAAGGTTGGGGATTCTGTCACTGTTATAGCCATTTTAAATCATTGCTGCAATATTCATTCAGTATTATGAATTTTAGTTTAGAAATATGTAACTTCAGTAGCTTTATGGGAGTGTTGCCTAGGAATTGGAGGTAAAGCCTGAGGTGAAGTCAGGGTTATGAGTTAAGCATAACTTACCATGGTGATCTAGCCGAGTTAAAAGAGAGCCACCTTCGTGATACAGGAAAGCCTGGCTTTAGATTCAACATACCTCGATAACCCACTAAACCTGCCTCGTAGTACACCCCTCTGGTGATGGCAGTAGAGGTGGGCCCATCAGTATTTTTATATAATATGGATAGTGTGATATGAGATCAGATATCATGTGAGATTTGGGATATGGTAATATCTTCTGGCATCAGTGTTGTCCTCTCCTGCTTTTAAAGGCTGCATTACAGTAAAGGGATGCACTTTTCTCAACTTATTAGACGCTCCTCGCTGCTCTGTTATTGGCCTCAGCCTGCTCGCTCATCATATCCATATTACTAATGACTGTTTAGCACTAATTTACACTTTGATGAAAGCACCAACCAGTCATCCTAACAATATCCTCACAATATGGATATCACGGTATTCAGTCAAAAACACGGTGACAGTCGACTGTGTTCATATGGCTCAGTCTGAGGGACTATAGACAGAAAATATCCTGAAATATACAAAATTTTCATTTGGCGTGGTCGTCTGTCAGCCTGCAGAGTTTAAACAAAGTTTTGCATGGGAAGTAGGTGAGCTGTGAAAAAGTGTGCGAAGATGATCAAAATCATAACCAATGAAAAACAAGAGGTCCTAAAGGCTCAGTTGAGGTTCAGAACAGTTCCAAGACAACAGTTACCATGAGGGAATGTGATCAGGATGGTAAAAGTTGGACATATCAACTCCATCCCATCATGCCTAATCTGTGAAAGATACCAGAATGCACTGATATGCCCACATGGGATTTTTGTCCCAGATGATTCATCAGAGAAAATATTGGACTGTGTGAAAATACAGTTTGACAACAATTTGAGATTTAAGCCTGTAAAACTCCTGTTCAACTCACAGAATATTACATGTTCACACATCATTAAAAAGTGCAGTCTGACCTGAGAGTCTTCAGGCTGCAGTTTGGACTCTCCAGTCCAGCAGACAGCAGCTTCACTCCTGAATCCCACAGCCGGTTCTCACTCAGGTCCAGCTCTGTCAGATGGGGGTTGGACTTCAGAGCCGAGACCAGAGAAGCACAGCAGCTCCATGACAACCTGCAGCTCCTCAACCTGAATAAAGAATAAAATATGTAGCTATGATTTCCAGTGTTTTGGATATTTATTAGTCAGAGATTTTTCAAAATATTCAAAAAGGAAGGAAAAAACAGTGAAATAATTATTATAACAATTAGATAAATAATAATACTGATAATAGTAATTTATATTTTTATTAAACCTTTAAAGCAAGTTTACAAAGTTCTTTACAAAAACATCAGAATAAATGAAAAGATTAAGATAACAGCTGAAATTAAAAGACATCAAAATATTAAAAACACAAATAAACAGACAGTGAAACTGTGAAGAAAACATCGTTACTAGTGGCTGATGGCTTAGCCTTGTACATATCGCACAACTTGGTTTGTATAAACTGCACTGTAAACAGACAGCTTAACTATGCACTTTAATGAAGGCACTTTGGACTGTAGTTGTGATATTTGCACTTTATTGTTAGGGTTAGGGGGGCGGTAGTTGGTGTGCTAAATATTTCTTGTAATTATGTTTCATTTGGTTATTTTGTGGAAGGTAATTGTAGTATTTAAATAATTGTAAATAATAGCTGTAAAATTATATTGTATATTATTTCTCTGTGAGACCTTATTACATAATAATTTATTAAGTATACCCGTTTGTGGAAGCATCCAGGTGAGCCAGTGTACATGTGTACATGTGTCTGTGCTGCTGTCATGTTTGTGTTGTATTGCTTTTGTTTGTTTTGGTGAATAATCACCATTAGTTTTGGTACACCTCACCAAATGCCTCGGCATCTTTTACTGCATCATCCAGCCGCTGATGGTCATTCTAACAGAAACCAACAAAAGATCAAAGGTCCAAAATAATTCAAATTCAGTACTAAATACGGTAGATGTGAAAACAACCATAGGTACGTCCATAAATAACAAATTAATGGCTCAGTGAAAAGTCCTCAGATGCCTTCAGTCTACCATCTTCTCAGAGTAAAACTGGAGAACAAAAGGTTCTGCATCACATGACACCAGCACCCAGTCTCTTGACCGATCAGGGCCAAAGTTATTAGCATTTCAAAAGACTGACCAGGTGATGGCAGTAGAGGTGGGCCCATCAATATATTGATCTCATATGGATACTGTGATATGAGATCAGATATCATGTGGGATTTGGGATATGGTAATATCTTCTGGCATCAGTGTTGTCCTCTCCTGCTTTTAAAGGCTGCATTACAGTAAAGGGATGCAGTTTTCTCAACTTATTAGACGCTCCTCGCTGCTCTGTTATTGGCCTCAGCCTGCTCGCTCATCATATCCATATCACTAATGACTGTTTACCACTAATTTACACTTTCATGAAAGCACCAACCAGTCATCCTAACAATATTCTCACAATATGGATATCACGGTATTCAGTCAAAAACATGGTGACAGTCGACTGTGTTCATATGGCTCAGTCTGAGGGACTATAGACAGAAAATATCCTGAAATATACAAAATGTTCATTTGGTGTGGTCGTCTGTCAGCCTGCAGAGTTTAAACAAAGTTTTGCATGGGAAGTAGGTGAGCTGTGAAAAAGTGTGTGAAGATGATCAAAATAATAATCAATGAAAAACAAGAGGTCCTAAAGGTTTAGTTGAGGTTCAGAACAGTTCCAAGACAACAGTTACCATGAGGGAATGTGATCAGGATGGGAAAAGTTGGACATATCAACTCCATCCCATCATGCCTAATCTGTGAAAGATACCAGAATGCACTGATATGCCCACATGGGATTTTTGTCACTGATGATTCATCAGAGAAAATATTGGAATCTTTTGTGAATCCATAGTTGGACCAAGACCTCCATGATGGTGTCCTCTATACGTTCTGTGGAATTACCACAACAAATATCAGATTCCCACAGACGGAGGCCATTTGGACCCCTGCATGTTGAAATAATGTACAATATCTTCACTCAAGTTCACAGTTTTTCATTTCAGCACACAAGGATTGTGTGAAAATACAGTTTGACAACAATTTAAGATGTAGGCCTGTAAAACTCCAGTTCAACTAACAAAATATTACATGTTCACACATCATTAAAAAGTGCAGTCTGACCTGAGAGTCTTCAGTCTGCAGTTTGGACTCTCCAGTCCAGCAGACAGCAGCTTCACTCCTGAATCCTGCAGCTGGTTTTCACTCAGGTCCAGCTCTGTCAGATGGGGGTTGGACTTCAGAGTCGAGGCCAGAGAAGCACAGCTGCTCTCTGACAACCTGCAGTCGCTCAATCTGAATAAAGAATAAAATATGTAGCTATGATTTCCAGTGTTTTGGATATTTATCACAGATTTTTCAAATTACTCAAAAAGGCTGGAGAGACCAATGATATAATTATTATAACAATTAGATAAACAATAATACTCATAATACTTTATATTTATATTACACCTTTGAAGCAAAGTTCCAAAGTGCTTTAAAAAACCATAAGAATAAATGAAAAGATAAAGATAACACCTGAAATGAAAAGATATTAAAATATTAAAAACACAAATAAACAGACAATGAAGCTGTGAGGAAGACAACATCGTTACTAGTGGCTGATGGCTTAGCCTTGAACATATCGCACAACTTGGTTTGTATAAATTGCACTATAAACAGAGAACTTAACTATGCACTTTTATGAAGGCACTTTGCACTGTAGTTGTGATATTTGCACATTATTGTTTGCACAGCATATTTGCACATTGCGTATTTGCACGCTATACAGACTGTTTATTGTGTCTATTTATTGAATAATTCATAGCATGTGCATTTAACAGCGTGGAAGGTAAATGTAGTATGTAAGTAGTTGTAAATAATAGCCTTAAAATTATATTCTATATTATTTATCTGTGAGACCTTATTACATAATAATTTATTAAGTATACCCGTTAGTGTATACAGGTGAGCCTAGTCTCTTGACCATCAGGGCCAAAGTTATTAGCATTTCAAAAGACTGACCAGTTGATGGCAGTAGAGGTGGGCCCATCAACATATTGATATAATAGAGGGTTTTCACCGACGTCACGTTCTGGGCGGTAACCCGGATGCGCGGCTATATTGGAGGTACTCGGTGTAAACAACTGAACAAACTGCAATGGAGACTTGTGCTCTTGGGATAGTTTAGGTGAGTGTAGCCATGTCAAAACAACAGAAAAGCTCATCAAAACGCATCCAAGATGCAAAGGCATATAGGGATGGACTTGGACCACAAGAAAAGGTGCGATATTTTGAGAAATTACGCTTTATTGGCGGCACAGATCCCTACCAGTTGGCTCCCTCTTCTTGGATCCATGATGGCCCGGTGATTCTTCCTTCAGTTGCATGTCCCGATATAGTCAACTACCTGGTTTTCTCGCCGAGCCCATACACAGCGAAAGACCTTAAATCCTACAAAGGTTTGGAGGCCTATAACCAGATGGTGTGTGGATGGGTGAGGGAGACGCAGTACCAAGTCATCACCAAAAATCATTGGTCAAATGGTCAAACAAATATGATTCTATTTTTGTCTTTTTATTCTCTCCTGCACTGAAAGTACTGAGCCCTAATTTCGTTGCATTATTATACTGTATATGACTGTGCAATGACAATAAAGATTTATCTATCTGTCTATCAACGTCCATTGTGTTGTGAAGGCCAAAGTAAGTAATGCAATAATGTCCTAATCATCCTAACTTTAACTGTATGATGTAATTACGATACTCAAGGTGTAGCCAAGTGACTGTCAATTGTTTTTTTTTTTTTTTTTAAATTTCAAAGACCCACAGTTTGCTATCTACACTGTGCACTATCTGAGTTACTTTCATAGTATTTTATTTGATCATATATATGCACATGTACAATCTGACACACAAAAAAACACACACTTTTGGAAGTCGGTAATATTCAAAATGTTTTTCTCGGTCTGACCTATTGGTACATCCTAAAACACGGCAATAATTAACCATTTTTCTTGACGACATTCAGGATCTGCTATGTGTGTATGGTTTGTTGTGGTATGGAGTACCTCCAATATGGCGACTTCCGGACTGTTGACGCGCTGATGACGTGTCGTGAAAACCCTCTATATGGATACTGTGATATGAGATCAGATATCATGTGGGAGTTGGGATATGGTAATATCTTATGGCATCAGTGTTGTCCTCTCCTGCTTTTAAAGGCTGCATTACAGTAAAGGGATGCAGTTTTCTCAACTTATTAGACGCTCCTCGCTGCTGTTATTGGCCTCAGCCTGCTCGCTTATCATATCCATATTACTAATGACTGTTCAGCACTAATTTACACTTTCATGAAAGCACCAACCAGTCATCCTAACAGTATCCTCACAATATGGAGTATCACAGTATTCAGTCAAAAACATGGTGACAGTCAACTGTGTTCATAAGGCTCAATTTTAGGGACTAAATAAGGGACAAATTAATAATCAGTGAAAACAAGAGGTCCTAAAGGTTTAGTTGAGGTTCAGAACAGTTACAAGACAACAGTTACCATGAGGGAATGTGATCAGGATGGTAAAAGTTGGACATGTCGGGCTCTATTTTCCCGGCGCAGCGCAGGGTGGCGCAGTGAGGCGCACCCCGCGCAAAGCTATTTTCGACCAGCGCAACCCGTGGGGCGCACAGTTTCTTATTTTCCCAGACCGAGGTTCGCCGAGATGGGAGTGGCGGCGCAGCGGGGGAGGTGCCGACAGATTCAACCTGGCGCAGTGACATTTTCGTGCCAAAAGGCTTCGCCGAGGTGCGCCAAAAGCTCGCCTCCTGAAACCACGTCTACTTTCGGCGCAAGGCGCAGCGGGGCCGGCGCAGTGGAATTTTGGCTGGCAGGCGGGCAGTGCGCACACGTCTCCAAAACCTCACAGATTGTCAGGCACAGTAACAATGCAATAAATAACCACAAAAAACACAATTCAATGCTATAATCTCAATCAGCACATAAATGTATCTCCATATCGACTGTCCCGACACAACTGATGTCAGATCAAAGGAGACTGGCACCGTTTGGCATGCGCAATGGAAACCCAACCTGATCACCTGTCAGTCAAACAATGTGTCCAGTATGGTGATGTCTTTTTTCCGGTCATGGTGTCTGGCACTGCTCGTGTTAACTACACAGTTCTTCTTCCATATATATAAATATTCCACACTGGGTTTCCGTTATCCGGTAATCACCGGACTATGACTGGGAGCCTAAAATCAGCCAAAGTCCGGTAATTTTTAAATGCCCGGTGAAAATATTCCCTCTAAGCACAATTTGAATTTTATTAAAACAGTCAATTTTCACGTAGTTATATTTATTTATTTATTTAAAAAAAAAAATAGCCTGCGTGATCCCTGTCTCCAGTGTACCAGAGAGGGAGAGAGAGAGGTTTTTCTCTGCAGAACCGGATCAAAACAGCGCAGCAAAGTCGCCTGGGGGAGAACAAGGTCGCAAGACTGATGCGCATTGCAAGTTGCGGAGAGACACTTGAGACTTTCGATTTTAATTCAGCTGCTGAATTAAGTTTTTATTGCATCAATTTGATTTCAAGTTGGCAGCACTCCGCGTTATTAAAATGGTATGAGCCAGTTTTTTTGTTTGCAAATTGTAGTTGCATTTGTTTGCAATTGTATGCAATGTTCATGTTAAAAGAGCACAGGCTTGTGCAATATTTATTTATTTATTTATTTTAGACGTTACGCACTTGAGTCAATTGACGGCACTCATTTTATTTGATATAGCCTACTTTTCAATAAAAATATTACGCTATAAATTGACATGCCTTGATGTCATTCTTATGTAGCCTGCATATAATTTTAAGCTCAATAAATTCATATAATATTTGACCGGAATTTCAAACATGTGTCCGGTAAATTGAAAACCTGCCGGTCACATTGTCCAGTGCCAATTTTTTTTTTTCTAGGGGAAACCCTGATTCCACACATAGAAAATGTAAAATGCATCGGTTCCTTGCCAGACTCTGGGCGTTTAGAACAGCAAATGTAAAAGCTTTCATGAACCGGATTTTGTTTAAATCTCTAGTATGTCGTTGCATCAGTAAGTGACGGGAGTCAAAAGTTGCAAAACAAACATGTATTTATATGAATACTGCGAGGATTATCCTTTGATGTAAAAACATTCATTAAAAATGGGGGCTTCACAGTTAAATTTATATTTGCTTGTAAAAATCAATAACTTTAACAGACGGTGACAGAGCTGGAAAAAAGAGAGATGCGAGGCAGGTAGGTAATGGAAAGACAGGGGACTCAGGAAGACGAATTTAAGGATAGATGCATGGATGGATGGATGGACAGATGGATGGCAGGTAGCTCCAGCGACATTCCAGCAGCCAAGACTGGCCTCACTGCGTGTGTGTCGCGGATGCTCTCTTTCTCCATGTCAATTGTGTGAACGTTCATTACGCCTTCGCGCAGCGCATTTTAAAGGTGAGGACAGGGGCTCATTTGATTGGTTTAAAGTGAATCGGCTGTGTCAAACCCACTCCACGCCTTCTCTCCTCCCTTGCGCCGGTAGGAGGAACGGCGCAGTAGTTGCGCCAAGGCGCACGGCGTGCCAAAATAGCAAAATCCACTTGGCCACTCCCAGTTGGCGCAGCGCAGCTGCGCTGCGCCTCCGCCTCGCCTGGTCTGCGAAAATAGAGCCCATCAACTCCATCCCATCATGCCTAATCTGTGAAAGATACCAGAATGCACTGATATGCCCACATGGAATTTTTGTCACTGATGATTCATCAGAGAAAATATTGGAATCCTTTGTGAATCCATAGTTGGACCAAGACTTCCATGATGGTGTCCTCTATACGTTCTGTGGAATTACCACAATAAATATCAGATTCCCACAGACGGAGGCCATTTGGACCCCTGCATGTTGAAATAATGTACAATATCATCACTCAAGTTCACAGTTTTTCATTTCAACGCACAAGGACTGTATGAAAATACAGTTTGACAACAATTTGAGATGTAAGCCTGTAAAACTCCTGTTCATCTAACAGAAAATTATATGTTCACACATCATTAAAAAGTGAAGTCTGACCTGAGAGTCTCAAGTCTGCAGTTTGGACTCTCCAGTCCAGCAGACAGCAGCTCCACTCCTGAATCCTGCAGCTGGTTCTCACTCAGGTCCAGCTCTGTCAGATGGGGGTTGGACTTCAGAGTCGAGGCCAGAGAAGCACAGCAGCTCTCTGACAACCTGCAGTGACTCAATCTGAAAAAAGAATAAAATATGTAGCTATAATTTCCAGTTTTTTGGATATTTATCAGACAGAGATTTTATAGATAGAATTATATTATCAATGATAATACTCATTTATATTTATGCTACACCTTCATAGCAAAGTCCCAAAGCGCTTCACATAACCATCAGAGTAAATGAAAAGATAAAAATTATAGCTGCTGCGCAGCAATGGTCAGGGTCGGGCAATTTTAGGCAATTCGAAGATGAAATGATAGGTGGCATTCTAATGTGAATTCTGCACCAGTTGAGGCTTGAACGCACAATCTCTGAGACCAAGGAGCGCCTTCTATCTCACTGAGGTAATTGGCAAGTGTCACTTCATGTGAGGCTTCACAAACTGACTAAGCCAGTCACATGATAGCACCCACCTATGCATGGAAAGACAGATTTCAAACCACTGTTAAAAAAATCAGTCATCAAGACAAAAATCTGAAAATACACATATTGCATCTAGAAAGCATGGAGATGTTGGTGATTTGTTTTTAATAATGAATGATTTGCTCCATAAGTGAAAAAGTGATGTTTAAGTCTAAAGTGTACAAAGGTTTCTTCAGTATTGGGGCTACATTTTGATGAAAGTTGCAAAGCTGCAGCACATATGGTTGATTTATTATACATTTTCAAAGTTTTGAAATTTAGAGGCTTGCTGTAGCGCCAAGATGTTTGTGTAGGACAGTCTGAAGATGCTCTGTAGCAAGTTTCGCGACATTTGAGCAAAAATTGTTGGAGGAGATAGGTTTAATACATTTTATAGAGTGATGGATTGCATAATTTGCAATAGGTTTGAATGCATGAAAGTTTCTTCAGTATCGGGGCTACATATTGGTGAAAGTTGCAAAGCTGTAGCACATATGGTTGATTTGTTATGAATTTTCAGAGTTTTGAAATTTAGATGATTGCTGTAGCGCCACCATCAGGACTATTGGCTTGTGTTTGCATCTGAGGTAATCTGGCATGGGACTGGACCTTTGTGCAATATATGGTGAATTTTCACGCATGGGAAGATAAAGATAACACCTGAGAAGAAAAGATATCAAAAAAGTGCAGTGGAATTCAACCAGTTCCACTGCATGGCCAGAGCTCTGCTGCAAAAATATTGCACCATTGTTTAGGACTCCCTTGTAAAAAAAAAAAGGCATTTTGGAGATGGTGGTAGTTGCTGAAGGAGATAAATGATGCCAATCACTTCCATATCTTCTGGAATTGCCAGGTTCATGTCCCTCATTGGCAAGAAATACATAAGCATCTAAATAATTTATTTGGAAGTACCATTCCTTTTAGATGTGATGCTATCTACATGGGTGAAATCCCATTTGAAAGATGGAGCAAAATGACAAGAAACTGGCTCAAATACTTTTGGCGGCAAGTAAAAAGATGATCACAAGGAGATGGCTAAAACCAGACCCACCAGTCACTGATGAATGGATAGAAATAGTACATGAAATATAGATTATGGAACGGCTGTCATTTTCCCTCAGGATCCAAAAAGAAAAATTCTAGCTGATATGGACCAAGTGGACTGAATACATTAAACTAATAAGATCAGATTTTAATTGATTCCACAGTGTTGGATGTATATTTGTGTATCTATGTACAGGCATACACATGTCATGTATGTATGTATGTATGTTCAAGTTCAAGCTCAAGTTCAAATTCAAGATTTATTCGTCACATGCATAAATGTACGGGTACAGCTGCAGTGAAATGTAACTGCAACAACTCCAGCACTGTGCAAGTAAAAATAGATAGAATAAAATAGTTAAAAAAATAAAATAAAATCAAGATAAAATAGAAAGTATATATAACATTCCTATTTACATTCCTATTTACAATGTACAACCTATGTACAATATACAACAATATACAATAAGTACAAATAGGTAGAAGGCAAAACCCTGAAGAGCATCAGACAGCAGGGGATAGTAAGGTGCTGAGCTGTCTGATACTGCAGGTGGGTGGTACGTGGTGTTGTGGTCTGTTATCAAGTGTTTTGTTATTAAGAGTTCAGGATCCGTGTAGCCTGGGGGAAGAAGCTTCTTTTCAGCCTCTCAGTCCTGGCTTTGATGGAGCGAAGCCGCTTGCCTGAGGGCAGCCACTCGAACAGTCTATGGTTGGGATGGTGAGTGTTTTTGATGATCCGACTTGCCCTAGATCTGCGCCGCCGGGTGTAGATGTCCTGGAGGCCGGGCGGTGCTGTGTGGGTGTAGATGTCCTGGAGGCCGGGCAGTGCTGTGTGGGTGATGCGCTCAGCACATTGGATCACTCTGTGAAGGGCCTTCCTGTCCAGGGAGCTGCAGCTGCCATACCAGGTGGTGATGCTCACAGAGAGCACAGACCCGACTGTGGCGGTGTAGAAGGTTTTCAGCAGCGAAGTAGAGATCTTAACGTTCCTCAGCCACCTGAGGTGGTACAACCGCTGCCTAGCCTTCTTCACCAGGGTGGTGGTGTGTGTGGTCAAAGTCAGGTCCTCAGAGATGTGAACCCCGAGGTACAGTACAGGCCAAAAGTTTGGACACGCCTTCTCATTCAATGCGTTTTCTTGATTTTCATGACTATTTACATTGTAGATTCGAACTGAAGGAATCAAAACTATGAATGAACACATGTGGAGTTATGTACTTAACAAAAAAGGTGAAATAACTGAAAACATGTTTTATATTCTAGTTTCTTCAAAATAGCCACCCTTTGCTCTGATTACTGCTTTGCACACTCTTGGCATTCTCTCCATGAGCTTCAAGAGGTAGTCACCTGAAATGGTTTTCCAACAGTCTTGAAGGAGTTCCCAGATGTGTTTAGCACTTGTTGGCCCCTTTGCCTTCACTCTGCGGTCCAGCTTACCCCAAACCATCTCGACTGGGTTCAGGTCCGGTGACTGTGGCGGCCAGGTCATCTGCCGCAGCACTCCATCACTCTCCTTCTTGGTCAAATAGCCCTTACACAGCCTGGAGGTGTGTTTGGGCTCATTGTCCTGTTGAAAAATAAATGATGGTCCAACTAAACGCAAACCGGATGGGATGGCATGTCGCTGCAGGATGCTGTGGTAGCCATGCTGGTTCAGTGTGCCTTCAATTTTGAATAAATCCCCAACAGTGTCACCAGCAAAACACCCCTACACCATCACACCTCCTCCTCCATGCTTCACAGTGGGAACCAGGCATGTGGAATCCATCCGTTCACCTTTTCTGCGTCTCACAAAGACACGGCGGTTGGAACCAAAGATCTCAAATTTGGACTCATCAGACCAAAGCACAGATTTCCACTGGTCTAATGTCCATTCCTTGTGTTTCTTGGCCCAAACAAATCTCTTCTGCTTGTTGCCTCTCCTTAGCAGTGGTTTCCTAGCAGCTATTTGACCATGAAGGCCTGATTGGCGCAGTCTCCTCTTAACAGTTGTTCTAGAGATGGATCTGCTGCTAGAACTCTGTGTGGCATTTATCTGGTCTCTGATCTGAGCTGCTGTTAACTTGTGATTTCTGAGGCTGGTGACTCGGATGAACTTGTCCTCAGAAGCAGAGGTGACTCTTGGTCTTCCTTTCCTGGGTCGGTCCTCATGTGTGCCAGTTTCATTGTAGCGCTTGATGATTTTTGCGACTCCACTTGGGGACACATTTAAAGTTTTTGCAATTTTCCGGACTGACTGACCTTCATTTCTTAAAGTAATGATGGCCACTCGTTTTTCTTTAGTTAGCTGATTGGTTCTTGCCATAATATGAATTTTAACAGTTGTCCAATAGGGCTGTCGGCTGTGTAGTAACCTGACTTCTGCACAACACAACTGATGGTCCCAACCCCGTTGATAAAGCAAGAAATTCCACTAATTAACCCTGATAAGGCACACCTGTGAAGTGACAACCATTTCAGGTGACTACCTCTTGAAGCTCATTGAGAGAATGCCAAGAGTGTGCAAAGCAGTAATTAGAGCAAAGGGTGGCTATTTTGAAGAAACTAGAATATAAAACATGTTTTCAGTTATTTCACCTTTTTTTGTTAAGTACATAACTCCACGTGTTCATTCATAGTTTTGATGCCTTCAGTGAGAATCTACAATGTAAAATCTACAATGAAAATCAAGAAAACGCATTGAATGAGAAGGCGTGTCCAAACTTTTGGCCTGTACTATACCTGTAATTGCTTACTCTCTCCACCGGGGTCCCGTAGATCCTGAGCGGCGCATAGTGGATCCTCTGCCTCTCTCGCCTGAAGTCGACCACCACCTCCTTGGTCTTGTCAACATTCAGGTCTAGGTTGTTGTCCTTACACCAAGAAGACAGCAGCTCCACCTCCTCCAGATAGGCCGTCTCGTTGTTATTAGAGATCAGGCCTACCACCACTGTGTCATCCGCGAATTTCACAATGATGTTGGATTGGTGTGTCTCTGTGCAGTCATAGGTGTACAGGGAGTATAGCAGAGGGCTCAGTACGCAGCCTTGGGGGGCACCAGTGTGGAGGGTACGGGAGCTGGAGGTGTGGGCTCCAACCTTCACCACCTGTGGTCTGCCAGTCAGGAAGCTCTGAACCCAGGAGCAGAGTGAGGGACTCAGCCCCAGGCCCCTGGGCTGGCTGCCTTCCTGCTGTTCACTCGCCTCAGAGCTCTCCTGACGTCGTGCTCCGAGAGCGAGAGTGGGCGGTCCTCCTCACCGGTCAGGCCGCCTGCCTCGATTGCGTTAGCCACAGCGCTAGCGTTAGCGTTAGCGCCGCCAGCCTCAAAGCGAGCGAAGAAGGTATTAAGCTCTTCCGCCAGTGAGGAGTCCACCACAGCCGAGGTGTTCACTCGTCCTGTATAGTCCGTAATCGTCCGCAGTCCTTGCCACATGCGTCTGCTGTCGCGGTCGCACAGTTGTTCCTCCACCTTATCCCTGTATCGCCTCTTAGCTGCTTTCACCGCTTTCCTGAGCTTGTAGGCTGCCGCTTTGTACGGTGACATATCTCCGGTGATGAGTCCCTCGTTATAGGCAGCGGTACGTGCTTTCAGAGCCTCGCGGATAGACTTATCCACCCACGGTTTCTGATTAGGAAAAACCTTCACAGTCACCATAGGAATGGTATCATCTAAAAGCTTGGATATAAAGCACGTAGCCACTTCCGTAAACACATTAACGTCATCCGAACTCGTCCCAGTCTACATCACTCAGCGCGTCCTGTAGTGTGGCCTCTGATTGGGCGGACCAGCGTCTGACCTCTCGCGATACCGGGGCTTCCTGTTTTAGCCTTTGTTTATATTTTGGTAAGAGGAAAATGGCGTCATGGTCAGCCTTACCAAAAGCCGGCAGTGATATGGCTTTGTATCCGTTCTTGAATGGGGTATAACAGTGATCCAAAATGTTGTCACCCCTCGTGGGACATGTGACGTGTTGGAAAAAGTTGGGCATAACCTTTTTTAGGTTCGCCTTGTTGAAGTCACCGGCCACGATGAGGGCTGCGTCCGGGTGTTTAGCATAATGTTTGTTGATGGTGTCATGCAGAGTATTGAGAGCAGTGTCCGTGTCTGCCTGTGGTGGAATATAAATGGCAAAGACGATGACCGCAGAGAACTCCCGGGGCAGATAGAAAGGGCGACAGAGGATTGCCAGATGTTCGAGGTCCGGTGAGCAAGAGCGCGACAGAACAGAAACATTCCTTGGATCACACCAGTTGGACACACCATGACTGCTCCACACCGCGGAGCAGTCACGACGGCGTCTGGACTCGCCATCTTGCAATTCACTATAGCGTGAACTTTTTACATTTTCCATAAATTTCACCCAAAAGCCAAATATCCCTAACTTTTTGTGAGTAGTGTATATAGGGAGAATAATAGTGGACCGATTTCTTAGATACATGATCTCCAAGTCTGACATTGTTGAGAAGAGCCATACTAGTTATCACTCCTCCTCCACTTCATTGGTATGGACCCGTCCACACTCACCTGAGCTCATTCTCACCTGGGCTCATTATCACTGATTGTTTGGCTATATATCCTCCTGCATTGTATTGGTCTGTTTGGCAGCCAGACTGAGCACACGTTGGTGATCCTTTGCAGCAGTGCAGAGTAAGGGTTATGTGTGATTGAAGTGAGTATTTATTTAATTTGCAGTAGTTAAATGTTTATGGATTTATGTTGTAAGGTGGCTAGATAATTCATTGCTGTAGGTTGAAGATATATATATATCCCTTTTGGATGAATATTGTTTGGTCCCTTGATTGTTTGCTTCAAGATTGCAGTTTGATTATTATGTGTAAGTTGCTAGTGCGCATGATCATTAACTGTGATTCAGTAGAGGAGATGCAAGCATTTAAATCCTTAGTATTATTTAAGCCTTTTTTTTATTGTAGTGCTCTGATTTATTAGTGGTAGGCCTACCCTACCTAAACCATTGTAATACATGGTCGGAGAAAACAATTAGCTTTTCCAGCTGATTAATTAGGATGTTATGGTCAGTTGTGTCAAATGTAGCACTTAGGTCTAATAGAACAAGAATCGAGACCTTATTCGCGTCAGAGTTTAGTCTGAGGTCACTGATTATTTTGTGAGAGCGGTTTCAGTACTGTGGCCTGCTCTGAAGCCTGACTGAAATTCTTCCATAATGTTTTTGTTGAGAAAAAGATTTACTTGGGTTGAGACTACTTTTCAAGTATTTTGGAGAAGAAGGGCAGGTTTGCTACAGGTCTGTAGCTGGTCAGTACATTACTGTCAAGGTTGGGTTTCTTTAATAAGGGTTTTATAACAGCAGTTTTGAATGCGTCTGGGAATATGCCTGTTTGAAGGGATGTATTTATAATCTTTAGGACATAATCTGAGACAGTCAAATGTTCGCTTAAAAAATGTTGTAGGTATTGGATCAACACAAGAAGTAGCAGAGTTAACATTCCATTACAGTTTTGTAATGTTTGGTTGATGTGATAGAGGTGAATTTGCCCATGGTTACTTTTCTACAGGGTTTGCAGATGCTATCGGTGTTTATATGAGAAGTAATGTTGGCTCTGATTGTGTTTACATCAGAAGTAATGCTGGCTCTGACTGATGTTATTTTGTTACTGAAGAATAGGGACAGTTCTTCATATTTTGATGCAGAAGACTGTGGAAGGGTGGGGGCAGGGTTGAGCAGCTGGTTGACAGTGGAGAATAATATTTTAGAATTCCCTGCATTCTCTGTGATAATCTTGGAGAAGTAATCCTTTCTTGCCAATCGTATTGATTTATTGTAGGTGGCCATGGCTGCCTTATATATATCACAGTGAACAGTGAGTTTAGTTTTTCTCCATTTTCTTTCAGCTGCCTGGCACTTTCGTTTGTTTTGATTAATACTGCTATTATTTAGCCATGGGGAAATTCTGTTAGTTGACTTCTTTTTAACCCTTAGTGGAACAACAGTATCCAAAGTGCATGACAACATGTTGTTGAGATTTTCAACCATGGAATTTAAAGAACAGTCTGAACTGTATGGCTCACATGATGTCATAATATTAGAGAATTTTTCTTCTGCTATGTCATCCAATATTCGTCTTTTGACAATCTCCTCCAGCACAGTAACAGGCTCCTGGGCTCTGTCTGGCTCCTCCTCTGTATAGGCTGGCAGTGGTGGAGGGGTGTAGAGGTTGTCCTTGGGTGTTGATAGCGAGATTGCTTCAGCATGCAGGCTCACCATCGCAAGGTCATGGTCTGATACAGGGCGAAGTGGAGTTATTCCAGTTGTCACTGTAGCAGGGTCATTTTCTGCTATTTGTGGGGCAGGGGTCACATCCTTGCACTTTGTCACCATTGGGTGGCAAATGGAATAATGGATGTGTGAGCTCAACAGTTTTGCTCCAGATCTGTTCAGAAAGACTCCATTCTGCTTGAAAAGTCCCTTGCGCTTCCAAAATATATTAAAATTGTCAATAAAATTCACCTTGTGTAGTGGGCAAGCAACTGAGAGCCATCTATTCAATCCTAGGAGCCTGCTAAATTGGTCTATGCTGTTATTGGCTGGTGGTAGAGGGTCACTAATGTATGCTTCTATTTCTATGGCATGAAGCATTATCAGCAGTTCAGTAAAATCATGTTTCAGTGTTTCAGTCTGCCATCGACTTATCTCCATTTCTATCTCCGTTCATTTTCATTCCCTGCCGCTTCAAGTATCACTACACTACGGCGGATATAAACTAGGCAAAAAAAGTTCGGCACCACTTTTTCAGTCTATAATTTCTCCCCTTAATTTATACCCAATAGTGTTGTATCTTATACCGTTGTAAAGCCTGATTCGTCCTCTTTCCAATGAGATGCAGGATCCTTACATTGTAAGGATCCTGCATTTCTGCAATGAGTGACACTGGTAATTGTGTCGGAAGCGACCAATTTTTTTGGGGAGAAAATCCCCTGCAATATTTTTTCAGTTGATCATTTCTCCCATTTAACAGTACCGACTGGTGTTGTCTTTTATACCGTTAGAAAGCCTGATTAGTCCCATTTTCAATGAGAAATAAGTTGTAAGGATTGTCAATCGATTGGTATGACCAACATGGCTATAAATGTCCCCTGCCCGCCTTTTTGAGGAGAGCAAAATCCCATTCAGTGTGTTTTCAGTTGATCATTTCTCCTCTGTGATAAGACCAATTGGATTTGTGAGTTATACTGTTGGAATGCCAGTCCCCTTTACAATAGGGTATAACTGTAAGGATGAGGCAACACAGCTAAACAGGTGGGAAGCGCAATGAGCCATATGCTGTCAATTAAGTGCCAGTTAGGTACACCTGTGAGTAAAATTTAAATTACCAACAGAAGAACATTGAAGGGAATTTTGATTGACTGAAAGGACATTGGTCGCTTCCGACACAATTTCCGGTGCCACTCATTCCAGAAATGCAGGATCCTTACAAGTTGTATCTCATTGGAAAGAGGACGAATCAGGCTTTACAACGGTATAAGATACAACATTGGGTATAAATAAAGGGGAGAAATTATAGACTGAAACAACGGTGCAGAATATTTTGGCTAGTTTACTTTGGTTTTGCTCCACACACCGAATGGCATTATTATCGTTGGCGACACTCTGCTCTTCCGACACAGTCCTGGATTCATTGATGACTATATGCGCTAGCTTAGCAGTGTCACTTGGCTGATAGCACAGCTTTCGCTGATGGCAGCTTAACAGCTGGAGTCCAAGGTATAGTTCCATCCTTCTCCAGGTGAAATATCCTTGTCCCAAGTAATGCGACCTTCTGTAGGTGTCCACAGCTATCTCTGCAGGAAGGTGTCCGCAGCGATTTCTGCAGGGCAATTTCACCTCGCTGTCCTGCTCTCTCCCAGAGGAGCTCCTTCGGTCCAAAGCGCCTTCTCTTCAG
The DNA here is from genome assembly GCF_902150065.1 of Myripristis murdjan. Classification (NCBI taxonomy): domain Eukaryota; kingdom Metazoa; phylum Chordata; class Actinopteri; order Holocentriformes; family Holocentridae; genus Myripristis; species Myripristis murdjan. The sequence continues at coordinate 24,687,937 of NC_043998.1, forward strand.
GGCAGATCAGAGAAGAAAAAAGAAGAAAAAACCAAGCCGTGGCAGCTGTGAGAGAGCTGGTAAACGTCACAGTGTGCTGAGAAAGCCTGCATTGCGCGCCACTTCCTCAATCGACAATGTTTAAGGAATGCTTTTCCAAAATAAAAATAACATTTAAAAAATAAATGAGTAAATAAAAAGACTGATCAGGTGATGGCAGTAGAGGTGTGCCCATTAATATACTGATATAATACTGTGATATGAGATCAGATATCATGTGGGATTTGGGATATGGTAATATCTTATGGCATCAGTGTTGTCCTCTCCTGCTTTTAAAGGCTGCATTACAGTAAAGGGATGCACTTTTCTCAACTTATTAGACGCTCCTCGCTGCTCTGTTATTGGCCTCAGCCTGCTCGCTTATCATATCCATATTACTAATGACTGTTCAGCACTAACTGACACTTTCATGAAAGCACCAACCAGTCATCCTAACAATATCCTCACAATATGGATATCACAGTATTCAGTCAAAAACATGGTGACAGGTGACTGTGTTCATATGGCTCAGTCTGAGGGACTAGAGACAGAAAATATCCTGAAATATACAAAATGTTCATTTGGTGTGGTCGTCTGTCAGCCTGCAGAGTTTAAACAAAGTTTTGCATGGGAAGTAGGTGAGCTGTGAAAAAGTGTGTGAAGATGATCAAAATAATAATGAATGAAATACAAGAGGTCCTAAAGGTTTAGTTGAGGTTCACATGGGATTTTTGTCCCTGATGATTCATCAAAGAAAATATTGGAATCCTTTGTGAATCCATAGTTGGACCAAGACCTCCATGATGGTGTCCTCGATGCGTTCTGTGGAATTACCACAATAAATATCAGATTCCCACAGACAGAGACCATTTGGACCCCTGCATGTTGAAATAATGTACAATATCATCACTGAAATTCACAGTTTTTCATTTCAGCACACAAGGATTGTGTGAAAATACAGTTTGACAACAATTTGAGATGGAAGCCTGTAAAACTCCTGTTCATCTAACAGAATATTACATGTTCACACATCATTAGAAAGTGCAGTCTGACCTGAGAGTCTCCAGTCTGCAGTTTGGACTCTCCAGTCCAGCAGACAGCAGCTCCTCTCCTGAATCTTGCAGCCGGTTCTTACTCAGATCCAACTCTGTCAGATGGGCGTTGGACTTCAGAGCTGAGGCCAGAAAAGCACAGCAGCTCCTTGACAAGCTGCAGTCACGCAATCTGAATAAAGAATAAAATATGTAGCTATAATTTCCAGTGTTTTGGATATTTATCAGCCAGAGATTTTTCAAAATATTCAAAAAGGCAGGACAAGGCTTCCGGGTTGATCGTGTGCTAGAGAAGATGTGCAGAGGGGAGTTTCCGAGCATAGTTGACTGTACTTTGATAGTTATGCCTATAAAGTGATTTTAACTTTACACCAATGACCCATTTTTTACTAAATACACAACCGGGATGTTGGAAGGCAAAGACAAGAAAGACAAAACAGCGGTTTAGAGTACTGAAGAGGGACGCACTACACGTGCAATGATGTCTGAGCCACTAACACTAGGCATGTTGGTGACAGAACTGGAAAAGACCCGCACTAATATGACAGAGGAGCTGACAAATCTAATCAAGAGCTCGCTTTCATCGATACAGATGACACTGGAATCTGACTCAAAATTGAGTCATATGAGTCCCGCTTTAGCGAGGCAGAGATTGCGCTCTCGGACCACAGTGACAGGATCACCATGCTGGAGACTAGCGTAACTGAGCTCGAGTCCACCGTGTTGGACCTCAAGAAAGAAAACAACGGTCTGAGAGACTTGTTGGACGGGTATGAGAACAGAGTGAGACATGTGAATCTCAGGGTCCTGGGGGTCGGGGAGGACAGCGAGCGGGTCCAAACTTTTAGTCAAAGTGCTGGATGACGAAAGCCTCACCAAACCTCCAGAATTGGAAAGATGCCAAAGAGCATTGATGCCTAAGCCGAGTCCTAATGCATGTCCGCGGCCATTCATTCTCTGTTTCCACCGATTTCAGGAGAGGAAACGTGTCCTCCAACTGGTAATAAAGAAACATCAGCTCTTCTACGAGGGCAAGAAAATATTTGTCTTCCCAGATCTGAGCACTCGGCTGGCGGCTAAGTGCAACGCCTACAAGAAAGTGAAATTACAGCTCTATGAGAAGGGGATCAAGTTCAGCCTGCGATACCCTGCAACGCTTGTGGTATACTTCCAAGGATCTCAACACTCATTCACCTCCGCAGCAGCTGCAGAGACGTTCTACAATCAACGCTTCGGCTTGAACACGCAGAGCTAAACCAGTGAATGGAATGGACGGTGGGCTGCTGTGACTGTTAACTACAGGGACTTTTCACCCAGCGAAATACGCTCGGTCATCAGTTTCTTCCCATCAGTTTCATCCCATCCCAGCAAATCATGTTACCGCGGTGGCGGATTGTTATGATGACAGAACATTGCAAGTGTTAATGACAACAAAGACAAGGTGATATAGGCTACTCTTTAGATGATTAAACAACAATCTTTCCTGACTCTGTATGGAATTCTGCCGCATTGTTGATGTTGGATGTTCCTGAATCCCAGTACCGGGTATCAGGTTCTGCCACTTGGTTCATGGTGTCATGCTAACTCTGAACCTCTGTCGGAACGAGTTGCTCTTCAGGGTATTGGCAGCTCAAATGGACGTGGGTCAGTGCCTTCACGTTCCCATTCATCCATTCATTTTCTATTTCCTATCTTACTTCTATTTATTATTTATGCACACTTAATGCTCATAGTTGTAATTGTATATTGTTTATTGTATATAGGATTGTATATAGGAGTGTATATATATTCTTTCTATTTTTCTTTCTATTTTTATCCATTTTACTTACACAGTGCTGGAGTGGTCGCCATTGCATTTCACTGCTACTGCACTTGTACATTCATGCATGTGACAAATAAAAATCTTGAATCTTGAATCTTGTGCTCTGGTTACTTACTATGCCGGAGCATAGCCAACATGACAGAATTCTAGGTATCGTGGCGAACCACAAGAGGGCATTGTTATCTTATAAGATGGGCTTTATGACCTGAACCAGACGCCCCTACTCAGGGCTCCAGCGTGCGACCTAATTTTTTTAAGGTGCGAGTTAAAATTTAATTAGGTCGCGCCGGTGCTACTTGCAGGAGGACGAGTGAAAAAAAAACAAAACATTTTTTTTCCTCTCATCACTCCCGTGGCTATGTTAGTGCAGTAATGGTTGTGGTTGATAATAAAAATATTAGGCTACTTTCTGGCTCATTCCTGCGACTATCTCTCCTCTCTCTCGCTCCCTGTCTCTGCCTGCCTGGCCAGTGACAGCGTCACTGGCCTCCTCTTCATAACATAATACATAATTTGAATGAAATGCTGTATTTTCATACCGCTCTCTCTCCATCAGAGATACTATAGGGTGATTAGTTAGTTCAGATCCCCAAGGAACCCTAAGTGACTTAAGTGCTGACCTTATTCTGAAGTAGAGAAATTGTGAGTTTCTTGGAATACCAAAATGAGACATTAATTCAGGAAAGTCTAAAATTGAATACAGTTTGACAACAATTTCAGATGTAGGCCTGCAAAACTCCTGTTCAGCTAACAGAATATTACATGTTCACACATCATTAAAAACTGCAGTCTGACCTGAGAGTCTTCAGACTGCAGTTTGGACTCTCCAGTCCATCAGACAGCAGCTTCACTCCTGAATCCCACAGCAGGTTCTCACTCAGGTCCAGCTCTGTCAGATGGGGGTTGGACTTCAGAGCCAAGGCCACAGAAGCACAGCAGCTCCCTGACAACTCGCAGTCTCTCAATCTGAATAAAGAATAAAATATGTAGCTATGATTTCCAGTGTTTTGGATATTTATTAATCAGAGATCTTTCAAAATATTCAAAACGGAAGGAAAAAAACATGAAATAATTATTATAACAATTAGATAAATAATAATGCTGATAATAATCATTTATATTTATATTAAACTTTTAAAGCAAAGTTCCAAAGTGCTTTACAAAACCATCAGAATAAATGAAAAGATAAGGACAACAGCTGAAATGAAGACATCAAAATATTAAAAACACAAATAAACAGACAGTGAAACTGTGAAGAAGACAACGTCGTTACTAGTGGCTGATGGCTTAGCCTTGTACATATCGCACAACTTGGTTTGTATAAATTGCACTGTAAACAGACAGCTTAACTATGCACTTTAATGAAGGCACTTTGCACTGTAGTTGTGATATTTGCACTTTATTGTTAGGGTTATGGGGGCGGTAGTTGGTGTGCTAAATACTTGTTGTAATTATGTTTTATTTGGTTATTTTGTGGAAGGTAATTGTAGTATTTAAATAATTGTAAATAATAGCTGTAAAATTATATTGTATATTATTTCTCTGTGAGACCTTATTACATAATAATTTATTAAGTATACCCGTTTGTGGAAGCATCCAGGTGAGCCAGTGTACATGTGTACATGTGTCTGTGCTGCTGTCATGTTTGTGTTGTATTGCTTTTGTTTGTTTTGGTGAATAATCACCATTAGTTTTGGTACACCTCACCAAATGCCTCGGCATCTTTTACTGCATCATCCAGCCGCTGATGGTCATTCTAACAGAAACCAACAAAAGATCAAAGGTCCAAAATAATTCAAATTCAGTGCTAAATACGGTAGACGTGAAAACAGCCATAGGTACTATGAAGGACGAAAAATGACAAAACAATAAATAAATGAATAAATAAATAAATACACATATAAATATATAAATGCATAAATAATTAAATTAATAAATATTTCTACATGTATTTATTTATTTATTTCTGTTTTTATTCATACATTTATTTATTTGTGTATTTATACATGTATGCATGTATTTATTTATTTCTATATTTATTTATTTGCGTATTTATATATTTATTTTTACATTTATTTATTTAGATTTTAATTTATTTCTACATTTATTCATTTATTTATTCCTTCATTTATTTCTACATTTATTTATTTATTCCTACATTTATTTCTGTATTTCTACATTTCCACATTTATTTATTTCTGTATTTCTGTGTCGTATGTTAATGAGGTGGGCGGTTCTTACATTAGTCTTAAGCACAATTGGTTTGTGCGTGTGATCCTATCAGGGTTGCCACGTCCGCGTTTTTTCCGCCAAATTGGGCTACTTTTTAAGTGTTGCCGTGGGTAACAAATTTTGTCCGCGGGCTGGGCTTGGGCAGACATGAATAAAGATTCATATTTTCAATGACCAATGTTTATACCCAAATCCTGTCAAACTGACTCCGGGCCAGATCAGCATATAAACTAACATATGTCACATGCTCCACAGACAAATAATATGCCAATGCTGTGTGAGGCCACTCAGCACATGACCAATCACATGATCAGCACCACTCCTGCCCAGTGCCTGTCAGCTGAAGTAAGGTATCCCATATTATATTTTAAGTTCTGATATACTGTAAATTAAATAGGCGAAAGAACTGTTTCGGGAAATTGCCTTAAATGTTTATGGTGTTATTTTATAGATATTATAGTGCATTTTGCAATTATAGCAATGCTGTTGGACTTTAAAAGCAACATATATGGATTTTTATGGGCATATTTTGAGTTCTGGTATTGGGCTGATTTTTGGGCCCTTTTTATACCAGGTTGGGCGGGTTTTGGGCTGGTTTTGAGTTGCTGTTTGGCTGCTTTTGTCTCACAGACTTGGCAACCCTGGATCCTATCCACTGATACTACCTGGACTGGCAGTAGTAGTGGATAGTAGTGGACTAGCTAGCTACTAGGACATTAACGACGCCAGACTTTTTCACGTCGACTTTTCAATCAATGACTACGTTTACATGCACACCATATTCCGGTTCGGGTCAATATTCCGGTTAAGGTAACTACGCCGCGGCAACTGGAATATTCCGTTTACATGTCACTTGGCATGCCCCCGTGTTTCGGCGTATTCCACTCTCATGTAATGCGACACTCAGCCGCGGAGGCAGCAGTACACGTATAGGCGTCTGGTCTGCCGCCGCAGGCGGAGCGGAGCCGGTGAAGTGGAAGTTTGGCTGACAGGCGCACAGTGCAGACACATCACCAAAACCTCACAGGCAGGTTTCTGGAATGTCAGGCACATTAACAATGTAATAAATACCCACAAAAACCACTATTCAATGCTACTATGCTACACATAAATTTATCTCCATATCGACTGTCCCGTCACAGCTGATGTCAGATCAAAGGAGATTGGCACCGTTTGTGCTGATTGTGAGGTTTTGGTGACATGTGCGCACTGCGTGCCGGTCAGCCAAACTTCCATACACTGGCTCCGCCTCGCGCTGAAAGTAGACCTGGTTTCAGATGGCAAGCTTTGAGCGCACCTCGGCGAAGCCTTTTGGCACAAAACTGTCACTACACCAAGCTGAATCTGTCGACATCTTCCCCTGCTGCGCCACCACTCCCATCTCAGCGCACCTCGGTCTGCCAAACTACCAAACTGTGCGCCCGTCAGGTTGCGCTGCGCTCGAAACTAGCTCTGCAGGGGGTTCGCCTCACTGCGCCACCCTGCACTGCGCAGGGAAACTAGAGCCCCGGAGCTCACACAGGTATATTAAGTCTCCTGAGCTCCTTCACTCTCTGCTCTTCAGGTGAGGAGGACCCCTCTGTTCTTTGTTCCTGAGTGTGTCTGAGTGAGTAGTAAATGTCTGACTTCTGTCTGAATCACTAAAAAGTAAGAATAGTGATTTATGAACAAAGTGAATTACATTCAGTTATATTGTGTGTGTGTGTGTGTGTGTGTGTGTGTGTTTGTGTGTGTGTGTAAGAGTGTGTAGAGTGTGCATTATGTCAATAAATGTCCTCAAGTATTATAGACAGGAAGGTGTGTGTCTATGTAACAGTGTGTAGAGTGTGCATTATGTCGATAAATGTCCTCACAAGTATTATAGACAGGAAGGTGTGTGTCTATGTAACAGTGTGTAGAGTGTGTATTATGTCAATAAATGTCCTCACAAGGAGACAGGAATATGTGTGTCTGTGTGTGGGCATGTTAGTGTGCACATGTGATGCTACCTCCCATTAAAAAGTGGAAAACCTCTCTAAATTGAGGATGATTCTTCAACAAGGACTGATCAAAAACTATCAAAGTTGACCAATACATTCATACATTCTTGAAAAGCCAAGACTTTTGTCAACGCACGCTTTGATGTATAATTTGTATGAGTGCGCTCAAAACTGTGGGAGGAGTAGCAAACCAAAATTTTACAGGAGAGCAGTGCAATATGTACGAGCACTTCTGTTGCTAGGCAACATTGACAGAAATGCCCGTCAGAGAGCAGATTTTGTGCTTGGCAAATCACTTACTCTGGGCCAATTTGTGCCAAAACGGTAACTCTTACCAGAAAACCGAGCAGACGCTGAGCGCCACAAGGGGTTCTTGAAGCACTGCGTGTATTTTTGTGCTCTTGGGGTCTAAGATGTGGACATCAGAGCGATGTAAAAAACAGTGAAAAACAGAAACGGCTCTGTTCTTCTCCTGTAAAATAACATTGAGGCCTACAGGGGGAAAACGAGGGGGCATGTTGTCTTTAGAGGCTCGCCGTTCAAATTCTGTTGGTCTCACAGTAAAAGTAGATACATCGTGTGAGAGAGGACTTAAATCTCTACCACTTTGGAAAAAATGACATGCGTACCTCAAACTATGTGCCTGTGAGGGCGATTTACGTTTTATTTTTTTGGATAATCCTCACCTCAGCTCCCCACTCTGTCAGTTAGAGCCCCACTCTAGCCGCTTAACGACTTCCACATACACACACATTGAAAACTGAAAAAAGGCGGGAAAATGAGTCCAACTTTAAACTGTGATTTTATAAAAAACAGTAAGGTGTTTGAAAATAGCCCTTACACCAAAAATAGTCCTGGTCAATGTCGCCTTTTTAAAGTTTGATTCACGTTTCTGCGTGACCATATGACCGAGATATGCGGCTTCAAAGTCCCTATTCATTCCTAATGGGATTTCTGCAAAACTTTGTTCATGATGTTTGTCGCCATGGTAATGCCTAACATTACCAAACTTGGACCAAAATTAGTCCTGAGGATTCTGGTTCAGACACCATTTGAATCATGTTTTTAGGTTAAAATTTGACCGAGTTGTGTGGCTCCAAATTCCCCATTCATTTCCTATGGGATTTTTTGAAAATTTAAATCGCGATTTATGTTGCCATGGTAACTGCGATTGCAACCAAAATTTGCAGGGTAGGAGATCTGACCAAGCCGCACATTTCGTACATTGACTGTGTCGAGGTATTCTTGACAGTGTAAGAGTAGAGGGCCTTGCGAAATTTGCGCCATTCATTGTGGATGGGACATTTGGCGCAGTTTTTTGGGATTTTTGTCGCCATGGTAACTCCAAGAATGTACAGAAGTCATAGCACACCCGTCCCGACTGTGACACACATTTTCATAATAATAATGTCATAGGTTTTTTCGAAACTGTGGTAGGAGTAGCGAACTGAAATTCACTATAATAATAAGAAGAAGAAGAACTAGAAAATTCCCCCGCGGAAATTTTGAGAGTGCCTCAGGAGGGTGCGCGTCTGAACTAAAAAGTAAGAATAGTGATGTATAAACAAAGTCAATTACATTCAGCTATGTAGTATATGTGCCTGGAAGAGTGTGTATCTGCATGGTGGTGTGTGTGTCTGTGTCACTAAAAAGTATGAACAGTAATTAATGAACGAAGTGAACTGCACTCAGTTATATTGTGTGTGCGTTTGTGTAAGAGTGTGCAGAGTGTGTATAAATGCCCTCACAATTATTATAGACAGGAAGGTGTGTGTCTATGTAACAGTGTGTAGAGTGTGTATTATGTCAATCAATGTTCTCACAAGGATATAAAGACAGGAATATGTGTGTCTGTGTGTGGGCATGTTAGTGTGCTCGAAACTGTGGGAGGAGTAGCAAATTGAAGCAAACAGCATGAGTGACAGTGGCACTTGGGAGAGAATCGGCTGAAAGTAGTGGTCAAACAAATGCTTTTTTCTCAATGACAGTAAATCCGAGCGGACTCCGGCAACTCCCCAAAATGCCCGAGATTCGGCAAGTTAAAAAAGTGTATGTTTCTCCTTCTCTCCCCAGCTGGTAGGTTCCAGATATGATGGGAGTCTATGGGGGAGAGAGCTATAAAAAGTATACATTTCTTTGCTTTTGTATTTACATTTTTCAAAGCAGAACTAGTTTTCCTACTACTTTTCCAAAAATTGTGCATGTGGAGTGAAGATTGTGGCCAGTAGAGCAAATTTAAGACAAAAGCTGTAGGCAATTTTTCAGGGCTGCTACACTCTAGCTGTGATGTCACGCACTCTAGCTCACGCAATACACACTCATTCAAAAGTTAGAGGTGGCTCAAAAATGACTACAAACTTAAACTGTGTTTTATGCCACTTATCGCAAAGTCCGATTGGTTTGAAAATCAACACGCCGCTTCTTCTCCACAAGACGCATGTTTTTCATATTTGGTGCGTGGACGCAGGTTAAAAGTTATGCGCCCTGGAGCCTTGCGAAGTTTTGGCTATTCATTTCGGTTGGCCGAAATTTTCCATAAAATTGGAATTGCGAAAATTCCGTGTGTCGGATTCGTTATAAAAGTAATTTCCAAATGTCTCCCAATCGGGCCGCACATTTTTCCAATTCATTGTATGGGCCTAAACCGAAAGCTGTAGGAAGAGTAACGCGCCGAAAAACGTATGGAATAATAAAGAAAGAAAGAAAGAAAGAAATAGTAGGAAGAACATGAGTGTGCAAGCTGCCAGCTTGCCCACTAACTAGAAAAGTGCAGTTTCTGGGGAAACTGCATGGGCAAGCTGGAAAAGTAACCGTGGTGTGCAGTTTCCATGCAGAAAATAAAATGTATCATGAGAAAGGTAACGCTTTGGGCTTTCAAACTGTGTAAAAATTATGTTTCAACTGCCAAAAATGCCTGCCCTAGAGCGAGTTAAAAAAGTGTGTGTTTCTTTTTCTCTCCCCAGAATTTGGGTTCCAGATATAATGGGAGTCTATGGGGGAGAGAGCTGGCACTCCTGCCTCGTTAAGTGTCACCATTTAAAAAGTTGAAGGTACTTTGCTTTTGTATTTATATTACATTTTTCAAAGCAAAACTAGTTTTCCTACTACTTTACCCGAATTCATGCATGTGGAGTGAAAATTGTGGCCATGGGAGCAAGTAAAAGACACAATTTTTACACGATTTTTCAGGGCTGCTTCACTCTAGCTGTGATGTCACTCACTCTGGCACTCCAAACATTCCACCATTAGTGTGCAAGACACACGTTTTTCGTATTGGGTGCATGGACGCAGGTCAAAAGCTCTGCACCCTGGAGCCTTCTGAAGTTTTGGCCATTCATTTCGGATGGCCGAAATTTTCCGTAAAATTGGAATTGCGAAAATTCTTGGTGCTACCCCGAGGCACTAATTATTTGTTACAAGTCATGTTTATTTTTCCATTGTTGCCTGACCAGTAACATAAATGTTCACTAGACCAGACTGGTAGTCTGACTACCAGTCTGGTCTAGTGAACAGCGTGAACTGATGAAGCCACTTGGATGAGGGGCAAAACGTCTTCTAGACATATAACTAAGTCCAGTTGACCTGATTCAGTTTCCTTCAGATACAGAAGAAACCAAGCAGTCGAAACCTGATGTTCAAGTTCAGTTACACAGCAAAAACCTGGTTCTGATTTTGAAGTATTGTAGGGGTGAGCTGCTATGGGCATCAGCATCATGTTGCCTCCTTTTTACCCTGGACTGCCTGAAGTATATTTTTTCTGACTGAATCAATCCTTTATCCTGAATATTTAGAGAACTACATATCTTCATTGTATTTCTGATGGTGTCAGGTATGGAAGCAGCTCTACACTGTTTGTATAATGTTGATTTCACATCAGGACTAACCGAGCCTTCCTGCAGTTCCTCACAGCTGGGATCAGTCTCCGTCGTCCCTCATCTGATGTGTTGTACGCCTGCAGGTCCAACTCATCCAGAACCTCCTCTGACATCTGCAGCATGTAGGCCAGAGCTGAGCAGTGGATCTCAGAGAGTTCCTTCTCTGATCTGTTCTTTGACTTGAGGAACTCTTGGATGTCCTGGTTTACTGAGAGGTCGTTCATCTCCATCAGACAGTGGAAGATGTTGATGCTTCTGTCAGGTGAGACACTGTCGGTGTTCATCTCCTTAAGATTTTTGATGGCTGTCTGGATGTCTTTTGGCCTGCTCTTTGTCCGACCCAGCAGGCCTCCTAAGAGCCTCTGGTTGGACTCCAGTGAGAGGCCATGAAGGAAACGGACAAAGAGGTCCAGGTGGCCATTTTTGCTCTCCAGGGCTTCAGACATGACTGTCTTCAGGAAGATATCCAACAATGGCTTATTGTAACCAAACTGATTCTTGCGTGTTCTCATGACTCTGGCCAATACCTCTGTTTTCCTCTTGGTGTAGCAGTGGAAGATGTAGACTGCAGCGAGAAACTCCTGAATGCTCAGATGAACAAAGCAGTAGACTTTTCTCTGGAAGAGCACACACTCAGTTTTGAAGATCTCTGTGCACACTCCTGAGTACACCGAGGCCTCTCTGACATCAAGACCACAGTCCTCCAGGTCTTCTTGGTAGAACATCAGGTTGCCTTTCTCCAGATGTTCAAACGCCAGCCTGCCCAGCTTCAGAAGAACTTCCCTGTCAGTCTTCATCAGCTCCTGCTGACTCCTGTCACGACTCTCACCATACTTGTTGTTCTTCCTCTGTGTCTGAACAAGCAGGAAGTGTGAGTACATGTCAGTCAGGCTCTTGGGCAGCTCTCCTCTCTGGTCTGTAGTCAACATGTGCTCCAGAACTGTAGCAGTGATCCAGCAGAAGACTGGGATGTGGCACATGATGTGGAGGCTCCTGGACGCCTTGATGTGTGAGATGATTCTGCTGGACAGCTCCTCATCACTGGATCTCCTCCTGAAGTACTCATCCTTCTGGAGGTCAGTGAACCCTCGCACTTCTGTTACCCTGTCGACACATGTAGGAGGGATCTGATTGGCCGCCGCAGGTCTGGAAGTTATCCAGAGGAGAGCCGAGGGAAGCAGATTCCCCTTGATGAGGTTTGTCAACAGCACGTCTACTGATGATGTCTGTGTGACATCAGACACGACCTCATTGTTCTGGAAATCCAATAAAAACCTGCTTTCGTCCAGGCCATCAAAGATGAACACGACTTTACAGACGGCGAGCTGCTCTGCTGTGACCGTCTGTAATGTTGGATGGAAAACACGGAGCAGCTGGAGAAGACTGCAATGCTCATCTTTGATCAAGTTCAGCTCCCGGAACGAAAGCAGAACCACAAGACTGACATGTTGGTTTTCCAAGCCCTCTGCCCAGTCCAGAGTGAACTTCTGCACTGAGAAGGTTTTTCCAATGCCAGCAACGCCCTGCGTCACAACTACTCTGATGTGTGTGTCTTGGCCAGGTAAGGGTTTAAAGATGTCCTGGCACTTGATTGGAGTGTCACTGAGGGTCTCCATCTTGGATGTTGTCTCCAGCTGCCACACCTCATGTTGGGTATTAACCTCTTCATTCTTTCCCTCTGTAATGTAGAGCTCAGTGTAGATCCTGTTGAGGGGGGTTCCAGTTTCTGCTGCAGCAGTTCCTTCTGTCACAAATTCACATCTCGTCCTCAGACTGATCTTATGCTTGTCTAAAACCTCCTGCAGACCGCCGTCCACTGTGCTGGTTTGACTGGGTGTCTGCAGTCCAGGTCTTGTTTTGGATCTTTCTCCACACTGGGGACAGGCAGAGTCTCCTGATGGATCAGACTGGTCCCAGTATGAGGTGATGCACCGTCTGCAGAACCAGTGTCCACAGCTGGTGGACACTGGATCCCTCAGGAGCTCCTGACACAAAGCACAGCAGGACAGCTGCTCCTCCACATCACCTCGACTCCTCTTCCTGTCCCTGTGGAGATGAAAGCAGTTTGTTTATGTTTGGACAACATTAAGTTTTAACTCATATCTTAAAATCTAATAAAGAAAAAGTAAAAAACAAACAAACATGTTAATGGGACACTTGACATTATCCAAGCTTATTACAATTATCATAAGCGGTCTCTTATGTCACTTTCAGTTACTACATTTACATGGATTAAAATATTCTAATATTAATGCAATTAAGATTTACAAGAAGAAATGTCCATGTAAGCAACATGACATCCACTTTGAGTTTTTGCAGCAGATTATGACAAATACAGCAATCCAAGAGCTTGACAGCTCATGTTTTTTTTTTTCATGTGATTGTTATTGTCAATTTGTAAAAGAAAAGTTGACCAACAACAAAAGCAAAAAATCTCCACAATACAAATTGAGGAGGAAACTCGCTGCAACAACCTTTCAACAAGCAAAAGAGGACGACACCCCCTTGACTTAACCCTGAGATTAGTCACCATGGTTACAACTCCAGTGAAGACCCCATAACAAATGTCTGAATCCCCTCCACATCCAAGTGGGTTTTCTTGCTGGGTCCCAGTGCTCCTGTCTGGTTCCAGGATCAGAAGTCAGGTATTACAACACTCAGGCTGGGACAATAGGCTTATATCCTGATCCGATACTGTCATGACACCTGGGAGCCGATCAATACATATTGTGATTCTGAGACTTTTTAAGTATCCTCTTATCCTTGTTGTGGAAATGTGTCAGAAACTGGCCCTGACTGTCAGTCCAGCTGCAGAAGCAGAGCTCCTCTGAACGGCCTCGCTCTCTAGTTTGTGTCTGTAAAGTTTGATGAGGCTGTGATTCTCCTAGAGGTCACTAGAGGTCATTTTCTCCAGCGACGTCCAGTTGGACAAAAGTCTCTGCCTGCAGTGAAATGGCTGCTATGGGGGCCAGCATCATCACACAGGAATCAAATGTGGCTCATTGAATCCACAAGAGTCTCAGCTTTCCAGTCAAAGCAACTGATGCAGCTCCAAGACTGTTTAGGCCCCAGTCTGCACACACACACCATTTTACAACAGGTCACAAGAACACATGTGGACTGCAGGCTTTGGGGCCCAAACTGCATGGGATTAGCAGAAGGTGGGCGTGTCTGCAAAGGGGAGAGAACCCATTTTCATTCACACAGCTGGAGGTCAGAGGCTAACAAAAAACAAACTAAAATTTAGCCCAACTTAGAAACAATATTTTTTCAGAGAGTTCTCAGGTTCTGTAAATGCATTGTGAAAATAATACAGCAATGTGTTGAACCATGTGTTTTTTACCCTGAACCTTGACGTTGAAATGAAAATGTACTTTTGAATAATTATGTATTTTTAAAAGAGATTACTTTAACTCAAGTAAAACATTTGACTGAGCAGCTTCCACTGGCAGTGCAGTAATATTTGACCAGGAGGATCTACACTTTAACTCAAATCATGGGCATCACTGCTCACGGTGAAGCACTTCCATGCTGACGTGTGTGTGTGTGTGTGTGTGTGTGTGTGTGTGTGTGTGTGTTTGTGTGTGTGTGTGTTTGTGTGTGTGTGTGTGTGTGTGTGTATGTGTGACGTGAGTCATGGTGCATCACATACACATCAGTCTGAGCAGCACAGGATCAGATTTATCTGTCAGTCAATGTGAATCTAAACTTCAGACACAGGTGTGTGAAGAACTTGTGAGTGCACGTGGAAATGTTCTCAGGTGTTTTGGTGCAAAACATCAAACAGCATCATAGTTTGTGGAAAACAGCACAGAGCCAGATGTGTTTTGGTTGAACAGCTGGATTGCAGAGCAGGGAGCAGTCATTTCTCTCTTTGCAGTCTCTTTTCTTGATCTCCTCACTACTTGCTCTGCTAGATAATCTCATGTCATCATATTCCATCAGGCTCACAGTCTGACAGCTGTCTTACTTTGTGTGTGAAGGTCCAGGTTCACCACTGAAGCGTGGAGGTGAATCTTTAGACCAGTCGCTCTTCATGGACAGACAGCTGGACACTGCAGACTCTGCTCTGTGGCAGGAACATCTGGAAACACAAATGTTTGAAACATGTTATTAGTTCTTGTAAATCAGGGCTCCAGACTAACTTTTCCACTGGCAGCACTGGTGCTCCCAGCTTTCCCAGTCGCTCACAGCAGCTCATGATCTGAAGCGTCAGTTTTGGGGTCACGTCTACTTTCTCCATGAGCCACAAACAGATTTCACAAGAAAACAGTGAACACACACTGCACTCTAACAGCTGTCTTACTTTGTGTCTGAAGGTCCAGGTTCACCACTGAAGCGTGGAGGTGAATCTTTAGACCAGTCACTCTTCATGGACAGACAGCTGGACACTGCAGACTCTGCTCTGTGGTAGGAACCTCTGGAAACACAAATGTTTGAAACATGTTATTAGTTCTTGTAAATCAGGGCTCCAGACTAACTTTTCCACTGGCAGCACTGGTGCTCCCAGCTTTCCCAGTCGCTCCCAGCAGCTCATGGTTTGGTCTCAGCCTTTTTTTTTGTGAGGGGGGGTCCAGCTAAAAGAGTGGATGTGGCTCATGATCTGAAGCGTCAGTTTTGGGGTCACGTCTACTTTCTCCATGAGCCACAAACAGATTTCACAAGAAAACAGTGAACACACACTGCACTCTGACAGCTGTCTTACTTTGTGTCTGAAGGTCCAGGTTCACCACTGAAGCGTGGAGGTGAATCTTTAGACCAGTCACTCTTCATGGACAGACAGCTGGACACTGCAGACTCTGCTCTGCCCTCCTCTTCCTCCACACGGTCACTCATCTTCTGATTTAAGTCAGTCTAAGAGGTGCAAACACACACACACACACACACACACACACACACACACACACACACACACACACACACACCCCAAAGGGATGATATATGGGTTGATGTTCTAGTTTCCTATTGGACAAAAGGCATTAACTGTATTAAATGGAGTCAGTGCAGCTGCACTGACTCCAGAGCAACAGCAGTCATCCCCACATTAACCATACTGGGGTATTTGGTCAAAAAATATTTCTATATTTGATTTAGTCTCTATCACCCAGCCCCAACCTTACAGTGAAATTTGACATTTTAATTTGAAGTTGTCATGGCGACCAGTTTCATGCATGCAGGTTTTGGTCTTTGTAAAGGAGCCAGGAGCCGCTGATGATCTGCACAAATAAATGCAGATTCACAAATAATTTGTGAAGCACAAATTCCCTTTAGGAATGCACAAATGAAAGAGTGTGAATGCTGTTTCTGTTCCAATCCAGAGGCTGCGTTCCAGACGCTGCGCTCACCAGCAAATCCTGGTGTCGTCATGAAACCTGCAAATCTTTCTTTCAGTAGTTTTGGTGGCGCAGCGTGTTCCCTTCATGTCTTTTTCTTGTTGTTGTTCTCAGAGAACAGAGCCTCAGCACAAAAACACAAACTCCTCTCCATCAAACCTTCAAAGCAGATGATGCTTTCTTGTTAAGGTGCCACAGGTTTGGCCCTTATTCTCTTTTCTGTGCTGAGGGAACAGAGGCCTGTTCTCACCCTGACAAACAGGAAACACTTTGCTTCCTGTTCAGGCTGGAAAAAACCACAGGCCTGTTCAGGGCCCTGGGAACACAGGGGGCCCTGCTCAGTCTGCTAACTTTTAACAGATTTGCATTTTTTATGAATTAATTTATTCATTTGTCCATTTTCCAGTGGAGGGTTTCATACACACAGATCAGTCTGTATTTCCTGTGGAATAAACGGAATTAAACGGCTTTAAAAACGTGCTGTCTGACGTATAGAATAGAGTTCTCATCGGGCCTGAAAATTAAGACCCGACCCGACCCGGACACGACTGGGCCAGCCCGAGGCCCGACCCGACCCGACTAATTAGCCGAACTTTAGGCCCGACAGCCCGATAAAGCCCGAAAAAAAAAAAAAAAAATCGCCAAATTCGCCCTTCTTTAGCAGAGCCGGTCGGCCGCGGCACCGGGGCACCATCAGTCGGCATCAGGCGAGCCGGCCGCGGCACCAGCCAGCATCAGGCAGCTCACCTGTCAGATCCAGCAGACCTGACGGGTGGGCGCGGTATCGGACGGTGCCGCGGCCGGCTCGCCTGATGCTGACTGATGGTGCCGTGGCATGTGCGGGTCAATACGGTAGTCTAGAAAACTGGAGATTTTTTTTTCCCGTGCGCCCCCAAGTAGATTGCGCCCTGGGCAGTTGCACTGCCCATAGCAAAAACCGTCCGTGCTGCCGAGTGTGCCAGCACAGCGGGATGCTGCTGCAACTCTCTCTCACTTGTTTGCGCTGCGCTCACACAGCTGGTTGTCTGTCTGTCACTGAAAGTTTAGCCTCCAAATCCAATCCAGTCTCTCACTCTCTCCACCAGTCACATAAAAATGAAACGTCATAATCAATAACAGAACACATAATTCTATTTTTTTATTTAAAAAAAAAAAAAAAAAAAAAATCCCCCACAGAACCCGAAGCCCGACCCGACCCGACCCGAAAATGTCGGGTCGGGTCGGGTCGGGTTCGGGCAGAATATGAGAACTCTAGTATAGAACTGGCTAACATTTGTTTTTACTGCCTGATGAGATTTTTTTTCATCACCACAAAGAAAATGATCACTGCTTTACTTTTTAAATTTTTTCTAACAGATGAACACAACAGTGAAAAATGCAGCTTGAAAATGACGTCAGACAAAAGTAGCGACTCACAGCAAAAGCAGAAGTTGGTCTCATGATGTCGAGTTTCTGTCTTTGTTTTTCTTTCTTTCATTCATTCTTTTTTTTGTTTGTTTGTTTTCTTCTTGGACTTGAATGCAAAGATCAAACAGAAATCCTCTCCTGACGTCCGAACGTGTGCAGCTCTTCTACATCATGACAGTGAGACAGTCCAACATTAACGGTGATGATGAGCCTCCTGGTTCCCTCCCGGCTCGTCCAAACCTTCAACCAAAGTTTCATTTTCACTTGTGCTGCGTTCACGTCCTCATCGGACTCATGGGAGAATTCAGCAGCTCCCACCTGCCTCCCTGCGCTTTGGGACTCTGGAGCTGAACTGTCTGATAATCCCGACACGACTCGAACGCGGAACGACTCAGCTGACGTCACATGCTCGCCTCTGACTGTGTGTGTGTGTGTGTGTGTGTTCAGATGCTTGTTTGTTTGTTTTCCTCTCCTTCTCAGAAACACACAATGAGGTGATTCTCAGTTGGTTCTTGTTTTGCTGAAAAGTCTCTGAGCCGCTCCTCTGTCATCAGCGGCGCTTTGTCTCCATCTAGTGGTGAGAACACGGAACGACACGCTGACTCCCTCCTGAATGTGGCTGTGTGTGTGTGTGTGTGTGTGTGTGTGTGTGTGTGTGTGTGTGTGTGTGTGTGTGTGTGTGTGTGTGTGTGTGTGTGTGTGTGTGTGTGTGTGTGTGTGTGTGTGTGAAACTTCCACTGATGCTGTTCCTGTTATTATTACTGCAGATGATATTACAGTTATTGCCTCCTCTGGTAGTACTACAACTACTGCCACTGCCTCTGCTACTGTTACTACAACTACTACTGCAACTAACTCTGTTACTACAACTAGTTGATACTACTGGTAGTGCTATTAACTCTTTTATTACAACCAGTACTGCTACTAACTCTGGTACTACAACTACCACAGCTCCTAACTCTTTCACAATTAGTTAGTACAACTTCTAGTACTACTACCTCTGTTACTACAACTAGTTACTACAGCTGGTACTGCTACTACCTCTGTCACTACAACTTGATACTACTTCTAGTACTGCTGTTAACTCTGTTACTACAACTGCTATTACTACTATTGACTATTAACTGTAGCTTCTATAAAATGACTGGATATCCGTGTTCTTTGTTCAAACCTTTACTGAACAAACTTTGCAGCATTACAGAAGAATATATGCACGGCATTGCACTATTGAAAACATCGTGTCTCTCAAGCCTGAGTACAACACTTCTTGACTTTTTTTCAATGTATAGAACGCTACTGCCACCTTGTGATCTATATCAGTCACTGTTTAAACTTAAATTAACCAAATGAAATAAATGACTCCTTGTAAATAGTTTACCCTTTTTAACCAAATGAATCACTCATAATTTGCTGCATTAATGAACTATTAAATTAAGTACTGTATCAATGAACTGTTACAACAACTATCTCTGTTACTACAACTAGTTACTACAACTTCTACTACTACTAACTGTTACTATGACTGCTACTGCTACTAGCTCTGTTTACAACTGCTACTACCCCTGTTACTACAACTAGATACTACTACCAGTACTGCTGTTAACTGTGTTACTACAACTTCTACTAGTTACTACGACTTCTACTACTACTGTAGCTGGTTACTACAACTAGTTACTACGACTTCTACTACTACTACAGCTGGTTACTAAACTAGTTACCACGACTTCTACTACTACTGCAGCTGGTTACTACAACTAGTTACTACGACTTCTACTACTACTACAGCTGGTTACTACAACTAGTTACCACGACTTCTACTACTACTGCAGCTGGTTACTACAACTAGTTACTACGACTTCTACTACTACTGCAGCTGGTTACTACAACTAGTTACCACGACTTCTACTACTACTGCAGCTGGTTACTACAACTAGTTACCACGACTTCTACTACTACTGCAGCTGGTTACTACAACTAGTTACCACGACTTCTACTACTACTACAGCTGGTTACTACAACTAGTTACTACGACTTCTGCTACTACTACAGCTGGTTACTACAACTAGTTACTACGACTTCTACTACTACTACAGCTGGTTACTACAACTAGTTACCACGACTTCTACTACTACTACAGCTGGTTACTACAACTAGTTACTACGACTTCTACTACTACTACAGCTGGTTACTACAACTCGTTACCACGACTTCTACTACTACTACAGCTGGTTACTACAACTAGTTACTACGACTTCTACTACTACTACAGCTGGTTACTACAACTAGTTACTATGACTTCTACTACTACTACAGCTGGTTACTACAACTAGTTACTATGACTTCTACTACTACTACAGATGGTTACTACTACTAGTTACTAGACCTTTACTGACTCTGTGAGGCTGGGGTTCAGATGTAAGATTCAAAGTGATCAGAGTTCAACAGGCCAACTAACTTTATGACCAATCACAGCGCTGTTGCCTTGCCCAGAAGTCCAGTGGGATCCATAATAAAGCTTTACAGACAAGTTATTGAAATGTAGTTTGTGGCTTATTGATATTGATATTTTATTGATCATTGATATTGATGTCAGTAGACTCATGTATCAGTGTCACCCTTTGACTGAACAAGACACTTTACATAATGAAGCTTCCAGAGACTGCTGAAGAAAATCATCTGTGGATATATGGAGACACACACACGCACACACACACACACGACTCCCCCTGCTGAACTTGTCAGTTCAGCTTTCATGCAGTGGCATTTTATGCCTCTGCATGAAAATGCCACTGTAAATAAGAGTTTGATATATTTTGACGTTTTCACATACATAAAAATCTCTTAATTACACGTTTAAATGTATTTTGTATTTATTTGTGATTGTGATGTCATCTGTGACACAAACAGAAGAGCAAAGAGAAAGACAGGGAGTGAGAGAAAGAGGAAAACAAGAAGATCACTAAATAAGAAAGAAAGAAAAACAGAAGAATGAAGCCATAAAGCAATTAAATAACGCACTTCTGTTCTTTTCTTTTTACAGAGGTGTGTAAAGTTCATGTTGGTTTGTTGAAAAACAGGTTCAGAAAGTGAAAATGAGCACATGACCAGTCAAAATGTAAATAAGGAAAAAGGAAGAAAAACATCAGGCGAAGATTACAGCCAACAGCAAAAAGACAGACAGACAGAGAGAGAGAGAGAGAGAGAGAGAGAGAGAGAGAGAGAGAGAGAGAGAGAGAGAGAGAGGAGCTGTATGTCCATTGAGTAAAAAAAAACTTTTTACTGCTCACACACACACACACACACACACACACACACACCCTGTGGAGCAGAGTGCAGCTCTCAGTCTCCACAGGTTTCTGCAGCCTGCTGCTCTGCCACAAAAGAGCCTCCAAATTAAAGCAGCACACACACACACACAAACACACACACACACACACACACTGGCACAAGCTGACACACAGGCACAGGTTGCACAGGTTGGCACGCATTCATAAACATGCACACACACACACACACACACACACACACACACACACACACAAACACACGTGCTGTGGTCCATACTGTTAGCATGCTGTGGCCATGTGGTTGGCTGCAGGCCTTATATATACATTTACTGCACATATACTGCTATTAACTGTGTTACTACAACTAGTTACTACTTCTAGTACTGCTATCAACTGTGTTAATACAACTTCTACTGCTACTAACTCTGTTACATCAACTAGTTGCAGTAATTACTCATAAAAGAAGCACGGTACCGGGACGTGTTGTTTTTGTCATAATCTTGTTTGTTCATGTTGTTTTATTTATTTATTTATTTATTTTTCTTTTTTTTTTCTGGGAACAAACAAACTGCTCTCAAAAACGTGAAACTGCACCGGAAACAAGTGGGATTACCTCATCCCGCAGAAAGATTAGCATTTTATTTTGCAGTAAAAATGAGATTTGAACCTGTGCAGCTCTACCGCTGCCGTCATCACTGCATGGCTGAGCCTCAGTCAAACCCACAGCACTTTATTTTGAAATTCTAGCAGAGATCCCAAACACGAGCTGCTGGGTTCCAGGGAAATATATGCTGGAAAAATATGCTGTTATCACACTGAAGAGCCTGAAGGGGCAATTTCAGGGGAAATGAAGAATCAAAGAGGTCAAAGTGTGAATAATTCAGATAATTATAACTATGAAGTGATGTAAACTTTAAGTTCTTGTAAATGAGTAGTTCAGGGCCACGTGTTCTGTCTGGAAATGTGGAGAGCAGCCCAGAGCCACACTGTGTTCACTGTAAATCTAAAAAAAAAAAAAAAAAAAATTCTCCTGTGTGTTTGCCAGAGTGGCTCCTGCGGCTGCTATCTGCTGAAAGTCAAAGGCCTGATTGTCTTCAGAGATGGCACTGCCAGCCTCCGTGCCAGCCTCTTCTTCTTGGAAACCGTGAGCCGCCTGAACTCTCCAGGTGCCCCCGCCCGGCTCTGCCAGCTTCTCAGCACCCAAACGCCGCCTCGCACGGCTTCTGGCATCTGAGCGCAAAACTCTGGACTGCTTTTCTTTTTCTTTTTCTTTTTTGTTTGTGTCGTTGTTGCAAGAGTATGGAAGCTCGTCCTGCCCCGGGGGGCTGGCACGGCGGCCGCGGCATGCCAGGCAGGGCCGCGAGCCAGGCGGAGCTCTGCAGTCTCTCCTGGAGAGTTTGGAAGATTTGAAAAAGCAGGGCTGGGTGCCAGCATGACCTGGCTGCCCTACAGAGGCAGACAGGCGGGCCGGACGCATGTCAGAGAGCCATTTTTACGATCCTCCAAGCCTCCACGACTGAAAGCGATGGAAGTTTTCCTCCAAGACGCGAAAGAAACGGGTCACTGAGCCGTCAGAGAGGAACTTCTGCTGTGAAACGAGGGGACAGAGCACTCGACATTGCTACTCAAGTAGAAGTTTGAATCTGTAATTACTTGATGGGGACAAGTGCATTAAACATTATTTCATGCAAAATAAATGCCATGCATACAGGTTTCTGTTCGAGGCTAGAGCTTGCGTCCAAGTCAAGTTCGGGTGACGTCCCTGCTACCTGTGCCTGAGCCTCACCTGTCCACGTCTGTTTATTACTGTTACTGTTTATTGACACTTCTGACACATTACATAACACTTACCGTAAATATACATTTTGTTTTGTATCACATTTGATACAGCCAGAATTTGTTGAAAGTTTATTGTGCACGGCATGTTTTTTTTTTTTTTTTTTTTAAGTAAACAAAAATATGGAGAACACAACATGTCTGAGTCTCCTTTAAATTTTAGTAATTTCAAACTGAGGACTTTTTTTTCCATATTGTACGACTTTGTCATACATATTGAGTCTCTGCTACACTGAAGCTACATCAGCCTTACATCACATCACCTTAACTTTTCCAAATTTGCCAAAAATATCCATAAACAACCACAAGTAGGTCACTGACTGACAGCGTCCTCTGGTGATGTCTCTTTTGAAAGGCCTCTGGTGCTGCAGTGCACAGACCATCCACCAGGTGGCAGAAGACCTGCGTCAGATTATATAGATCGGGTTTTTCAGGGAAAAAAAAATCCACGCTGGTGAGGTTGAGGTCCCAGAAAGCCGTGAGTGAAACATGACTCCCGGGGATTCGCAGGGTCAAAGAGCTGCCAGACGTTTCGAAAGGTCGCAGCGCAGTTGTCGTGTTTGGTTACGAACTCACAGGTGTGGATTTGGGCGACGTGGGTGGCATCTTGTGGCACGTATCTCTTGATTAATTTATTTCTGAATAGTGAGGTGGTGAGGTGAGGTTGCACTATCAGTTATTTGCACTTCGTCTAACTTTTACAGTACAAGTCAAATCAATCACACCACAAAACGCTACCGAATGAACCACGATTCATTCATAAAACTGTGAATACTGAGTTTCCCAGACGTATTTATTGTTGCACGTTTTCTGGATTGTGCAGAATTGCTAAGCATAATATAAATAATGTAATAGTGTCATTATTTGATTCTCTTTTTTATTTGTATTTATGTGCTAAAATTTGTCATAATAGGATGACTGAATCTACATGGTTCTCATTGTCGGACCAACTCACGGATATTTTTTCCTCCTTTTTTTTCAGACGTACTGCATGTTTTTGGTCAGTTGAGTCTAAAGGGTCCTCACGTCCATTGGTGGCGTCCACCTTTCCTTGGAAATTTGGAAAAGACGTTAAAAAAAAAAAAAAAAGTCCACGAACAAAGTGGAAGCAGATCTTCGCTGCTGACTGACCATGTGTTGTCAAAGGTTCCACACTTTCTCAGTCCTGTGATGGTCCAGGTTTGGTTCCTTACAGAACCTTCAACCTTGGACTAAAACAAAACAAAACAAACAAACAAAATAAATCCTGATTGCCTAAAACACACAAAAAATGTGATTTCCATTAAACAAATTTTTACAATATCCCAGTAATATTTTCACATTTTAAAAAATCCAATATATACAGTATTTGATCAAGAAAATTTTAGATTTTAAATTGTCTATTTAAATTAATCATTCATAATTAATATTGGCTCACCATATCTCCACTCTGACGATGAGCTTTTTCTTTTCAGCATAACATTGTTTATCATTATTAACTAATTTGTACCCACATCTGTTTATATATTACATTATAGGCTCCTGAGTGATGGTGACTGTGCCATGGCACAGAGATTACGATGATGAGGTCCCCCTCTAGTCATTTATTAAGACTCTAAAAATAATAATAACCCTAAGAAATAATGTCTCTTCATCAATATTACACATTTAAATATTTTTTCCATGTAAAAACCTAAGTTACTGCCTTAAAACACCTTAAATGGGGGAGTGTGCTTTATAACCCAAATTCTCAAGTGGTTCTCAATGGTTGGAGTACTGCAGGGGGTACATGAGATACATGAGATTTTTTTTTAAATGCTAATCTAAAAATATCAGTTATGCATAATTCCTAAAAATAAATAAATAAATAAAATTAAAACGAGCCTATGCTAATGTAAAGTCCCCATGAAAAGACCTTACATAACCTCTGCTCCCCGTAAAATAGAGCATCTTAAATAAAATCTTAAAATATTGGTAAGCATTTGTGGATGATCCTTCCTTGCACCATGTCCCGCCCAAACTTCCTGTTTCAACAGGAAGTATATCAAAATCAAGAGCCCAATCCATGGGATATTTAAAAAAATAATAATAAAATAATAATAACTAAAATAATAATAACTTAAATGAAAAAAAAAACAACAACAACACGTAAATGTAAGTGCATGTATTTATATGTATATTTACGTATACACACACATATGTAAATATATATGGTTATGTGTGTTTGTGTGTGTGTGTGTGAGAGAGAATAAGAATGTGTCAATTTAATTCTGTGTTTATTACCGAGGTTGTAGTTTGCGGAGGTCCTGTACACTACATTATATTGAGAGTTGTTTCTGATTTTTTGTCCCACCTTATTTATATACAATAAGCAGGGACAGAATAGTGGAAACAGCCGCACTAACTACGAGCTCAGTGCCAAACATGGAAGTGAATGAACACCTCTATTACAAGAAAAGATTAGCATTATAGCATTATTTTTTTTAAAAACCAGTTTTAAAACCCATTTTTACTCATTGGCTTTTAACCCAGCATGAGACGTCGCTCTGTTTTATTTGTTCTATTGATTATATTCCTTTTTACTGTTTAATTACTTCTACTGTTTTGTGGTTTTATGATCATTTATGCACATTGATTTTAAATTCCAGCATCAGACCTGGCTCTGTTTTAATTTGTTTGATTGTTTTTATTCTTTCTATTGTTTTATTGCTCTGTTTTAATTTGTTTGATTGTTTTTATTCTTTCTACTTTTCTTTCTGTTTTGCTGTTTTATTTTTTTCATTTTTGTACAGTACTTTGTTTCAGCTGTGGTTGTTCTTAAAGTGCTATATAAATAAAGCTGAGTTGAGTTGAGTTGAGTTATAGGCATCAGGAGAGGAAACTTTATGGCACAACACCTGGATTAGATTGGATTAGATTATCCAATCCAATCCAATCCACTTTATTTATATAGCACAATTTAACAAACACTGCTGCACAGCAAGATAAAACACCACAAAATAACACAACAAAAGCAGAATAAAAGGTAAAAAAAAAAAAAACACACACCGTAGGATAACACGATAAAATAAGATAAGATCAATTAGAATAAAATCAGATAAAGTAAATAATAATAATAATAATAATAATAAAACAAATAGGATAGAATAAATAAAATATATAAAATATTATATATATATATATATATATATATATATATATATATATATATATATATATATATAAAATATTATATTAAAATAAAATAAAATAATAAAATAAAAATAAAATAAAGTAATAATACAATTATAATTTTAATAGAATAAAATAATGTAAAATGCACTGCCCGCACAGCATAAAAGAAAAAAAAAACATGCACATATAAAATCATAAATCATAAAATCTTAAATCCTACATGCTATCAAAAGAAAAAAGAAAAGAAGTGGGTTTTAAGAAGACTGAAGTTGAGTATTGTTGTTGTTGCTGTGTAGTCCAGTAATTTTAGGCCAAAATTGGGGTCAACCTAGGACAAATTGCAAGAGAAGCAAACTCAACTGATTTTGTATCCTCAGTTTGTCCTGAGTGAGGGGAAAAAAAGTCCCAAGAAATCCCATTGGTGGAAAGTTTTGAAAATCACCTATTTATGACCACATATTACCAAAAAACACTGTTTTTAACACACAGGGGAAAGGGGTTCAAAATTTTACTTTCAGATATCACGATAAAAATTCACAAGTTGATTACACACACAAAGACAAGAAAAAAAGTCAATTACAAGTTCTTTGAATTATTCTGTTTACACATGCATATCACACATTATCTTTTTTGATATGCGCTAATAAGGGATATAAGGAATAAATGCCAGAAGAGACATTTAAACAGTAAATTAAAAGGTTACTATATATATAGTAACCATGAATTAAAAGGTTACTATGTAACAGTGAATTAAAAGGTTACTATATATATAGTAACCTTTTAATTTACTGTTTAAATATCTGTTCTGGCATTTATTCCTCATATTCCTTATTAGCGCATATCAAATCAGATAATGTGTGATATGCATGTGTAAACAGAATAATTCAAAGAACTTGTAATTGACTTTTTTTCTTGTCTTTGTGTGTGTAATCAACTTGTGAATTTTTATAGTGATATCTGAAAGTAAAATGTTGAACCCCTTTCACCTGTGTGTTAAAAACAGTGTTTTTTGGTAATATGTGGTCATAAATAGGTGATTTTCAAAACTTTCCACCAGTGGGATTTCTTGGGACTTTTTTTTCCCTCACTCAGGACAAACTGAGGATCCAAAACCAGTTGAGTTTGCTTCTCTTGCAGTTTGTCCTATAGGGTGTTTTCATGAAGTGAGTGGACTAGTGGGCTGTTATTGTGAAGGAGCGGCGCCTCGGTTCCGCTCTGCTCTCTGACGGCTTGACGCAGCCGCCGAGTCCAATGGAAGCCTTCGTCCTCACACACAGGAGACAATCCGGCGCAAGTTTAACACAGAAATAGGAGCAGATATCGGCGGATCGGCTTGTAAAGCGTGTTTTCTCGGAGCGGCGTGGCCGTGCGCTGTCCCCCGGGGTGTCTGGAAGCCGCTGACCCGCAGCCCTCCGCCTCTCTCCGGCCTTGTTTATACTGAGCGGGGCAGCTCGGAGCTCCGAGGCCCGCTCCGGTGTGACTCCTGCGGCCTCTGGACCGGGCTGTGTGCGCTTCGGCCCTTTAGCTCACCAAGTAAGTGCAGACGGCCGTCATGTTTAGCGTCTCCCTGCGGCTGGAAAACAGCGTGTGGTCGTTAATTAA
The DNA here is from genome assembly GCF_902150065.1 of Myripristis murdjan. Lineage (NCBI taxonomy): Eukaryota > Metazoa > Chordata > Actinopteri > Holocentriformes > Holocentridae > Myripristis > Myripristis murdjan. Next base: position 24,715,533 of record NC_043998.1, read on the forward strand.
TCAGCAGCCACACAGCGGCGTCAGCTCGGAGTCATTGTTAGCTTGCTAGCCGTTAGCCTCGAGCTAGCATAGCATAGCCTAGCCGCTAGCCAGAGACTCTTCTGCTAACGGCTGTTAAGGTTGTTTTCACTCCGTCAATGTACATTTAAACCCAAGAACCACACATTCATCACATCATTCACCTCACTTTAACCTGATTACTTTGTGTTTTCGGTGTTTTTTGTAATGTCGACGTTATATTAGCTCTGTCAGTACCAACAGTGGTGAGCTAGCTGGCTAACGTTAGCCTTGTTTACGGCTGCTCAGGCTGATCAAACCTCCCAGCTCCACTGTCCTCCGCCACAAACAAACACAAGGAGACCGAAACAGGTAGGAAAAAACAAAATAAATAAAATAAAACAAAACGGATTGGATTGGTCTTTGAGTTTGGGCAGAAATATGAAAAGGCTGTTTTTGTGTGGACAGTAAATCCGTAGCTGTGTTAGTAGCTGATCATCTGATTAGTGAAGACACCACACACACACACACACACACACACACACACACACCACCTGCTGCTGCCAGGAGTTTGTCTGCTGTCAAGGAAATTATTCTCCTTTTTAAATAAATAAGAAAATATATCTCTGGTGAAAATGGTCAAAAACACTGAGGTCAGGCTGAATTACACACTCTGCTTTTCTACATGAACCCTCAGCTCCGAGTGTGTGGTGACATTTACCCCTTTTCAAGAATTTTGGGATTGAATGGCACTGAGAAATGTCTCCTTCTTTCCTCTGCTCACTCTTCATGCTCTGTGCTGTATTTTCAAAGTAAATTATGGGGGAGGTTTTGTAATTCGGCGTTCCCTCCCAGCACCTGTTGAAATTTAAGTTTGTTGTGCACGTTTTTCATGGATTTATTTCTTTGCTCCTGTTGACCTGACTCCTGTCTGTCCTCTGTTGTGTGTCCTGCCTCAGAGAATATGACCCAGATGCAACAATGACGTCCAGATTTGGTAAAACCTACAGCCGCAGGGGAGGGGAGGGCACGTCCAAGTTTGACGAGGTGCTGTCCAACAAGAGGGCCACCCTCAGCACCAAATGGGGTGAGACCACCTACAAGGCTAAGGTGGGCTCCAAGCGAATCGGTCCCGCCAAAAATGACTCTCTGTCGGAGAGCCACAAGAGGCCGCGGCTCTGTGACGACGGCTTCGAGGATCCGTTCGGTTTCGACAGCGATGAGGAGTCCAAGCCGGTGTCGTCCCGCGGCACGCCACAGGCTGCCAGCAAGGCGTCCCCGGCCAAGCCGGCCTCGGCAGAGCCTCCGCAGGCCGAGCGACCCGGCCGGTCGCTGGACGCCAGCAGCAGGTCCAGTTTGCTGAGCTGGACGCACGGCACGGCGTCAGGGCGAGTGGCGCCCGACAGCAGCCAGCTGAAGCTGGTGGAGGACACCGCCAGGTTCTTGAACAGCAGCACCAGCACAGGTAACACATCAGGGATGGGGATCTGCAGGGACCCCCGGTATGATTCAGACTTTTTGATAAGTGTTGTGTTTCTGTTTTGATTTCATGATATGGTGCGATTTAAAAAAATTTTTGTTAAACTCTGGACATTAGTAAACAGTTGAGTCATACTTGGAAGTATAATTATCATGACCTCATCTGTCAAATTGACTTTAATCCTCCGTTGTGGAGAAATGAGCGATGGCACAGCACCTCTGTCCTGTGGGAGATCTGCACTGCACTCTGTATATCAGCACTTGTTTTCATAGGACAGTTAGTTTAGAGCAAATATCCAAATATTAATTCATAAAACCCAGTGATTATCTGAATGATAAAAAGTACTCAGGACAGCGCTCATGTAAAACAAACCAAGCATTCAAGACAAGCAGCTGAATGGTGCTTTGCAGCAGCTGAAAAGCCAGTTATTAGGCTGTGCATTATGGATGTGTTTGCTGTGATTGCACATTGTGTTAAAAAAAAATATATATATATCAGAAACTGGTGGGGAAAAGACTACAGTCCATACATGTACGGTTCTCTGATGAAAACTGTTTACGTAAATGAGACAACCTGTATGAAGACACTAATCTGTGGTTTTTGTTTTATCATCTTTAACGCTGATATGTGGCGGCCCTGAAACATCCTCATCAGTCTGACAGCACCTTCAGCATTTAGAAGCCACGCAGCACTTCTACCCATTCTACCATTCTACCCTGGTGGCTGTAAACAGTGACTCTTTAAATGAGTCTGTAGATGCTGGAAATGCGTTTCCATTGAAGAGGACTGATGTTGACAGACTGACATGAAGGCAGCTAAACACACTGGCAGGCTAAGGCTTACGCTGGCTAGCTACTGACCTGAGGCCTGTATCACGAAGCGGGATTAAGGGTTTAGCGAGATAACTTCAGGCTCAACTACGGATTTTCTGTATCACAAAGCTGGTTCACCTCTGATCGGGATAGGAAACCTGTCCTAATCCTATCCTGAAAGTTAGCCTGCTCCGGGGCAGGCTAACTTTCAGGATAGGATTGAATCCTACATAAAGCTCCGCCCCCTGGCCAATCAGCTGTTTGCCAAATCGTGGCCTGTCCAATCATTGAGGATCCCAGAGAGCATTACGGCGTGAAAGGATTTTCCTTGACCGATCAAACCCGTTAGATTTTGCCGACGACTCTCTGTATGAGAGAGAGGATGTAATGTAATGTATGTAATGTGAAGCAGCACTTCAGCCTGGCTAACAGCTGCTGCTGCACAGAGCTGACACTGTGTAGGAGAGGAAAACACACGAGAGATCATTAAAGGAAATTTGATAATCAAAAGTATTTTTAGAGGCGTTTCACAACATTTTAGGGACATTTAAAATGGCACAATTAATTAGCTCTAAATATTTTTGGGGGGCAAATTATTCCTGTGCTGAGGGCTTAGGTACACATGGGGGGGATTTCAATTATACCGGTCATACACGCAGCACATCTGTGCAGTGCAGTGCATGGGTTTCAGCGTCAGATGTGGACTTGTGCCACTGATGTGTAATTTGCGCATTTATGCAGTCGGCAATTCGTTGCCAAGCATTCTGCCTTCTCTTCGCGGCAGCCACGGTGTTCGATTTACTATGTAAATTTTGTTTTTCCACCTCATACTTTTCCATTATAACACGCTGCACCTCCGCCGTGACATACGCTGTGCGTTTTTCCTTGTGGCTCATGTTTGTGATTGGTCTGCTGCCTCAGACTCCGCCCCTTATACGTGCGCGTTCACGGCTCCTGATGAGGTAAACCTGGATCGAGTGAGCGAGTTGATAACCATGATCTCCATTAGTGTATCCTGATAGGTCTGGCTAATCCAGCGAAAACTAAGCTTGCTTCGTGATACAGGCCTCAGGTCTGTTTCAGAGCGTCAGTCTCTGTGGCTAGCGTTAGCCTGTCAGGCTAGTTAACATTAGCCTGTCAGGTTAGGTGAAGCTAGCCCCAGAAACACCCTGGAACAGAGTTTAGCTACTGACCATAATTAAGGTTGAGAGTTGCAGTTGTAGTTGATGGCGTATGCTTCACTTTTCAGGATCCCATTGATTTTATATCGCTTTATTCTTTATTTTGTTGTTTTTTTTGTTGTTGTTGTTTTTTTTTTTTTTTTTTGTATTTTTGGATGCACACATTCCCATGTGTGAACTGATTTTTCTTGCACTCTTCTGATCACTTCCTGAATTGCTGCAGTGTAGAAGTGAGGAAACTGAACCAGTGATGGTGAACCACAGATCCCACCACAGCTCCGTGTTCCTTCATTCAGTCAGTATCACTAACCAGGGCAGGAAACGTTTGGGGCACACATGCCACCAAACACCTTGACTCTCAGATTTTTGTTATTAAGCCTCCAAACAACTGTCTGACTCCCCTCCTCACACGTTCACTGGTTTAACAGCCAGTGAGAGGTTTAGAAAGAAAACGAGGACTTCCAAATAATGTTTAATGTGGAGTGAACCACCCGACACTTCCACTGTTTCAGCAGCCAGCTCCATGTTTACAGTGAAGCAGCCAAACCCACCTGATCTGAGCTGATGTCGGCGGTGCCACGTGGCGTCTTTGCTTCATGCTGCAAGCGGGACGCTGACCTCACACAGGAGACACTTGGGTCCTGCTGTGATTTCCAACAACTTGACTTCATTTGTGACTTGAAGGAGGAGCTCAGCTTCCTCCTCCTCTGTCCGTATAAACCCCTCAGCCTCAGGATGATCCGTCCCGTTCCCCTCCCTCTGGACATCCTGAGAAGGTTTTGAAGCTCAGTGGCTCTTGCGTTTGTAGCTAAAATCTGGGATGCAGCCACTGCTTCTCTAAAAATATTATAGTTGTATAGTTATCAATTTTTATTTTTATGTTGTTTTTATTTTTTGTTTCCAGTTTAGATTAGTGTCAGTTGAGTCTCCAGAGTGGGTTCTCTGGTCCCAGTTGAGTTGTTCTGGCTGTCAGTGTCAGTGGGAGTCAGTTTTTATTCTAATCTGGCCGCTGTTTGTCAGATTAGCTCTTCACTTCGTGAAGGCAGAGACTCCCAGACATGTCCATGTCCCAGTCTCAATAAACATCAGCACCAACACACACTGACCAGCAGCAGCACTGAACACACATTCTGAGTTTACTTTAGTTTTGTAGGAACACAATATCATTTCAGTTAGTTTTAATTTTTTCCCTGAAGTCTAATTTTTCACACCTAGTTTTAGTTTGAGCTTAGTTTTAGTAACCTCTAATAACCTCGTTCTGCATACATTCACATCCACAAGACAGATGTGTGTTTGCGTTCTTGTGTGGACAGAGAGGGTTTTCCAAAACACTCCTGTGTGGAGAGTTTAAAAAACAAAAAAACATAGCTACCTTTTCAAGAAAATTTTCAGTCTGTGGTAACTTCATTTTGTCAAAAACTTAATTGAAGCCACGAGGTTTAAAATATTTATTAGCTCTCCCAAGGGGACGACCCCTCTGGCAGGGGGTCACGTGAGCGGCCCTGTCCGTCTCTCAACAGGAGGATTCTGGACAGATTCTCCCAAAAGGTGGTGTGATGGTTGGCTGTGAGACAGAATAGGAGTGGTCAACTTTTCAAGTGAATCACCATCAAACGGCCTTTTGTATGATTTTGAATGTTATAACTTTGTCGTCCCTGTATTAGACGGCACATGGACTGCATCTGTGTCGCGACCAATCACATCACTTTACAGTATTTTGCCTCTCATTCACCCATTCTCACACACACACACGGTGATGGAAGAGGCTGCCATGCAAGGCGCCAAGCTGCCCATTAGGATCGGTTAGGGGTTCAGTGTCTTGCGCAAGGACACTTGGACAGGCTCTGCCTCCTGAGCCATCAGCATTGTGTCTGATCTCCTTATCGTTGTTAATTTTTTTCTCTGTATTGATCTGTTCTCATTATCTTGAGTGGTGTGGCTAATTTTCTATCGAACAGGCGTGTCATGCTGAAACTCAGAAGCCACAGCGTTCCCTGCATTTGAACGGCAGCTCAGTCATATGATGAATGAGTTCACTGTCCCATCCATGTGTGGAAAAGCAGAACTATAAGCATTTTAATCACCATTACATTTGTCAATAACACAAACATAGCACACTTGACAAAAAAATCAGATGAACTTGGATGGTTTTCACCCCCAAACCCAGCTCAGAGTGTTGTGGTTGGGAGCTTTTGTAGATGTTAAGGGGTTGACAGAGAAATCGGTACGGCAGGATTAGACTGAACCTCGGAGGACGCTTCCTGGAGCCTGCAGGTCGGGCTGATTCAGAGTGTGTCGGTCCTTATGGAAACCTTAATTTGACGATACATCGGCCCAGCGCTCAGAGGAAATCATCATAAATCCCCGACAACTGCCGGCCTAACACCAAACTGCTTCCTGCTCGCTCCTGTGATCCTCCCTGGACAACGCAGTCAGCTAAATGTCTTAAAATACAATAAACTGTGAAAGATGGATCAGGCGTCCCGGGCACAGCCTGGTCTAACAGGGCTCATTATGTTGAAAAAAACAAAACACTTGTTTGGACCTAAAACCCGATACAGAGCAGCACTGCACCCTGGGAAATGAAAGATGAACCACTTCCACTTTACCGCCTGAATAATGTTTGTCTTTATCTCTGATCTGAGAGTTTGCCTGCAATATTGCCTCTCAGTTGTTGTTTTTTCAATGATGGTTATAACATCCTTTTTACAATGACTAGTGATGATGATGACTTATTTTTAATGACTAGGGATGGTGATAACGTCCTTTTTTCAGTGACTAGGGATGGTGATGACTTTTAAATATCTAGGGATTGTTATGATTTTTTTCGATGACTAGGGATGGTGATGACTTTTTTTCAATGACTAGGGATGGTGATGACTTTTAAATATCTAGAGATGGTGATGATTTTTTTAATGACTAGGGATGGTGATGACTTTTTTTAAATAGGCCTATCTAGGGATGGTGATGACTTTTAAATATCTAGAGATGGTGATTTTTTTTAATGACTAGGGATGGCTATGATATTTTTCCAATGACTGGGGATGGTGATGACTTTTTTTAATATCTAGGGATGATGATGACTTTTTTCAATAGCTAGGGATGGTGATGACTTTTTCCAATGAGTAGGGATGGTGACGACTTTTTTCAATGATTAGAAATGGTGATTACTATCTTTTTAATGACTAGGGATGATGATAACTTTTTTCAATGACTAGAAATGGCGATAACTATCGTTTTAATGACTAGGGATGGTGACGACTTTTTAATGACTTGGGATGGTGATAACTTTTTAATGACTAGGGATGGTGGTGACTTTTTAATGACCAGGGATGGTGACGACTTTTTAATGCCTAGGGATGGTGATGACTTTTTTCAATGACTAGAAATTGTGATTACTATCTTTTTAATGACTAGGGATGGTGACGACTTTTTAATGACCAGGGATGATGATGACTTTTTAATGACCAGGGATGATGACGACTTTTTTTTCAATGACTAGGGATGGTGATGACTTATTAATGACCAGGGGTGGTGATGACTTTTTAAATGACTAGGGATGGTGATGACTTTTTAATGACCAGGGGTGGTGATGACTTTTTAATGACCAGGGATGGTGACGACTTTTTTCAATGACTAGGGATGGTGATGACTTTTTAATGACCAGGGGTGGTGATGACTTTTTAATGACCAGGGATGGTGATGACTTTTTCAATGACTAGCGATGGTGATTACTGTCTTTTTAATGACTACGGATGGTGATGATGCTCTTAAACAGGTTAACTAGTTTCTTTGTCCCTCTGTCTCCATTGGATGAAGGGAAATAGCCAAGTTCATTCTTCAGATGTTTTGGCTCATGTGTCGAACTCTGAAGAAAGTGAAATAGCCACACCGGCCTAGTTTTTCTCTGCACTTCTGCTCCTTCAAAACCACAGCACACAGATGCACTTTGATGTTACGCTGTGAAGCGACTTCCTCTCCCCGCTCAGAGGAACCGGCCCGGCATCATTGGCCATTGTTATCTGTGAAGACAGAAATGGCCAGAGGGCAGCGCTCCTAACCAGAGCATGTGCTCTTGTCGTGGCAAGTGGCTCCCAACTCTTTCATAAGTTTCACATTGATTTTTTTTTTCTTTTTTGTTCTTGAAGGAAAACACCCAAATGAACTCTTTGACTTGAACTGATAGCAGCTGCAGCTGTGTGTGTGTGTGTGTCTGTGTGTATGTTTTGCCTGTTTAGTGTGTCATGGTGGTTTTGAAACAGTGCAAAGGCACAGCACACCATCCACCAAACAAGCAGACCGGAAGTTACCACACACCAAATGCAGATGAATCATTGTATGACTACGTCTTGTGTATATGTATATATACACGTATTATTGAATGAATTAAAAACAAGAATAGATAGAAACTCTGAATGGTAAAAAGGTAAATTTGACAAATACAAGCAAGTAAATAAATACATACATAAATACATACATACATACATACATACATAAAAAGAAACGAACATTTGGGGGTTTGTTGCTTTTCTATGAATCTGTTTGGGTGTGAGTGGCTGTGAAAGTTAAATCCAAAAGCCGCTGTGGACACATTTGCTTCCTGCCTTGGAGGTAAAACTTGAGCCAGCACTTTTGCAAGCTAATTAAATGGCTTCACTACAGGCCTGACAGCACCCATGACAATGTCACACTGCAACCTGAAGACCTTGGGTTGTAATTGTGGTGTTGTTCCTACCGTCGTCCAGGCCAGTTCCTCTGATCATGAGTAGGTTTCAGTGCAGTGAGTCCCCAGAACCCACAAGTGGTCACTTGAATGGGTCCTCAATAAAATGTGTGTTTTCGGACAAACTGTATAGTCTACTGGAAATCTCTAGGCTATACGGCCTTTATGAAACCCAGTTCTAGTTAACTTGGAAACTTGGAGTCTAAATCTGTTTATGGTATCCCGAAGTGCAGCCATTATCATGGTGCAGTCATGCATCCTTTCCTCATTAGCATAATTTGCAGAAATTGTGTAAAAGTTAGGTCAAGTTCAGTTTTTCCCCACATTTTACATGTCAAATCATTTATGAAATTATGCAGGGGAACTAAAGACTTCACAACATAGGATCAAAATGTGAATTTTTGGTTGAAATGGTCGCCTTGTAATGTTCTGCTTCTGTGGCGAACAAAGCCCTCAGCATTCAGAAACTACACAGCTGATAATTGGCTGTGGAAAGCAAAATGTTTCCCCTGGGACTGTTTTCCCTGGTGGAGGAGGGGGGAGAGTTTTTTTTTCACTCTGCCCCACATTTCAAAAAGTCCTGAAAACACAACAGTGCTGCTGCTTTTAGGCAAACTCATGTGGAGGACTTTATTCCGCTGGAGTGAAGAAAGTCTGTAGGCTCTGAAAGTTCATGTTCATATTGTAGTGGAGGAGAAATGATGTGGCAGCTCTAAAATCCCACTGCTCACTTTTGGACAAGATCAGCAAAAAAATGAATTTTGTACGTTTTGTAGATATTATGGTAAACTTGCAGAATCACTGAGGTGGTCCTTTTTAAAAGTAATGAATCTGTTCTCTCTGTCTTCCTGTCAGGGATGTCCCAGCAGAGCTCTTCCTCCTCCTCGTTGTCGTCAGAGAAGCAGCACAGCTACTCATGGTACCGAAATGCCTCGGAGAGCGACAAGAAGCCGCTGGCCCAGACCACCACGCTGAAGACAGAGTCCAAGACAGACTCCACCTACGACCCCTGGGATGCCATCATGGGCCTGCGCTCGCCCTCGCCCAGCCAGGAACCTCGCAACCCCCCTGCCTCGCTCTGGGCCTCGACGGGCAGCTACGACCCGGGCCGGAGTTTTGGCATGGGGCAGACCCGTGAGGAGAAGCCTCCCTCGCCTCCGCGGCTTCAGAGTCCCAGCGAGAGCGAGGACTTAGGCGGTGACTCCGACTTCCCGGTGGAGACGGCGGAGTCAGAGGAGCGCTCCTCGTCGCTCCTCAGGAACTCCAACTGTCGGACCTACAGGAGGCCCAGCAAACTGGGCTCCGACAGATCCTCGGACTCCAGCAGCTACACCAGCGCTGTTTTTGGCGCCGGTTTCCCCAAATCCTCCTCCGATGCCAGTAACAAGACGACTGGTGGGGGAGCGGGGCGGGGCAGGACGAGGGACTACACGGTGTTGCACCCGTCCTGCACCTCCATGTGTAACGTCACCATCCAGGACCGAGGTGTGGAGGAGTTCAGCAGCAGTGCAGCGCCCTCTAGTGGCGGTGCTGGTGCTGGTGCTGGATCTGGAGGTACAACAGAGCTGGGAGAGGCGGGATGGCAGAGGAAGAAGAGCGAGCAAGTCGCAGCCAAACCCAGGTATGACAGGGCGGATCAGGGTGGGGCCACATAGAAAAGCATTTATTTTTTACAGTTTTTTAACCAAGTAGAAGTTTACAGAGCTCCCGAAGAATAACAGCAAGATTTTTTTTGTTTTTTGCATGACCTCACAGTGTTTTGTGCTCTCTTGCAATACATTTTTTTGTTCACTTACAATAATTTTTGCGTTACCTTGCAATATTTTTCTGCTTCCGTTCCCTCTGAGCAGCTGCTGCCAGCTCACAGGTCTCTTGATCTGAGAATGCGTCTAAGTTTCCTTCACTAATCACACACCCATGCCTGTTGAGCAGTAGTCCCACATCAGCAGAATCAGTGCCCAGTTTGAAGTCAAATTCAATCAGCTGATCCATACTGGACCGCTGTGCCGCTGCGCTGGGATCAGCTGAGAGGAAACAGACATACCGCTCAGAGGGAACAGAGAGATTATTGCAAGAGAAACCTGATTCCAGGATTTTTTTTGCTGGGTCCCCGTTAGAAACTGGAGTGTCATTGACTTACTTTGCCAGGAATAAAAATAATAAGAAATAAGAGTGGCAAGCACAGCCCTGGCAGTTCTAGTTTTGTGAAGCTGCTGATAGCTTAAATTTTGAGTTAATATTAAATATCTGTAACTATGAAAATTACCAGACAATAAAGGAATAAATAAAATTAAATAAAACAGCGTAAAACTGTTCAAACATTTCATTATAGAGAGCAACTGTATTAATAAACAGAATAAAGGAAAAACGTGAAAGAGATACCAATGTTATAAATCAAACAATGTTATAAATCTTTTATTATCTATTCATTTATTTATTTATAAAGCAATATATTTTCTTTAATGGTGGAGAGGGACGAGATGTCTATCTGATATTCAGGAAAAATGCAGATTTCAGCCTGTTTATATCGCTAAATCAATAAATCTGGCTAACCCCTATGTAGCCTGCTTGCTGTGGTGGATATACAAAATGTTTGAGTTAATAACTGCTTTTCTCTGCTTTGTTTTTACCAGATATTGTTGATAAAGCGACTTTGATGGGAATTGGACCACAGTTATTTTCTTAGAATGGATAAAGTGGTGACAGTTATTTAAAATGGGTCAAAATTTACTGAATCTCACTGAAATTAAAGTCTCAGTGTCGACGGGTCTTTCTTTCTTTCTTTTTTTTTTTTTTTTTTTTAAATAATACAAAAAAGCTTTAAAATTGTTTTCCCCTCTTTGCAGACAGAATTTGACTGGAAAGCTGAGACTCTTGTGGATTCAATGAGCCACATTTGATTCCTGTGTGATGATGTTGGCCCCCATAGCAGCCATTTCACTGCAGGCAGAGACTTTTGTCCAACTGGACGTGGCTCTAGAAAATGACCTCTAGTGACCTCTAGGAGAATCACAGCCTCATCAGACTTTACACACACAAACTAGAAGCATCCACCATTTTGGATCTTTTGATACGTTTCCTGCCAGTTTCAACACCTACATGTGAAATACTAAAACAAAGGCTCCGTGTGGGTTGCCAAAATTTTTGTCTGGATCTACAGCAAAGTTTTAACTGTGTCTCTGTTTGCAATACGTTTTATTTTGGTTGTGTTTTGGTGTTTGTAGTTAATCTTTGGGGCCAAAAGCAGAGTTTTCCTTAATAACTTACAAAAAACATTTACTCTGTTGTCAGTATTATCAACATTTGCTGGTTGTTGCTTCACAAATGCTTAGATTCACCTGTTTTTCTCTGTTTCTTATCACTGTCTCCGACCCTGAAGGTGGATGGAGGTCAGGAGGTTAGGTTTTCACCTCCTGTTAGTTTGTTTGTTGAATTTGGAGGAAACTATGTGGACTGGTAATGAGTGAAGGATGACCTGATTACATTTTGGACACACACACCAGCTTGCCCCGCCCTACCTTTCCCTGTGTCTGCTCTGTTGACTTACCTCATCAGCAGTGTGTTTTATAAACTCGCCCAAAAGCAAAAAGCACATCTCTGAACGAGGAAAATAATAGTTAGTTGTGTGTCTAGAAAACACTAAACTATTTCCTCAGAAGTTTCCTAACTCCTCCACTCGTGTTTCGCCCGCAGGTTCCGGCCGCCTCAGAGCAAGTCGAAGAAGGACAGCATGCTGGAGCTGTTTGGTTTCGAAGACGCCGAAGTGCAGCAGGACGAGAACAGCAGCGACGGCACCTCCGGCCACTCCAGCTACAAGATCAAATACTTCGGCTTCGACGACATGAGCGACAGCGACGGCGACGAGCACGACAGCTCCACAGACAGAAGAAAGGCCAAAAGGGCCGCCGCCGCCGCCAAGGTGGCCCCGGTGGCGCTGGCGGACACTGTGGACATGCCGGTGGACAGCCCGCCGGACAGCCCGCCGGATCCCTTCGAGAGGCTGGAGAGTCGGGAGAGAGCGAAGGAGAACAGGAAGAACTCAGAGAGCAGTAGGATACGAGCAGGTCCGACTTTCTCTTTAATAATTTACATAAACCACAGCGAGTCAGTGTCATTTTTTCTTAGCTCAGCGGGGCTGGAAGCAGGTCATGTTTTTACTTCATTACGTCTGCTTGTTCGCGAGCAGGATATCTCAGAAAGTCAAGAATGGATTTGCACAAAATGTTTTTTAAAGTTTAGTCCTAAGTGGAAAGAGAGCCGCTCAGCTCCTCTGCTGATCGGTCCAGCAGTCAGCATCAAGAGTGGTGGGCATCAGTGATCACAAAACTGCTAAACAACAAACTGTAGTTTAAATATGATCAAGACGCTTCAGCGCGCACACACACACACACACACACACACACACAGAGTACTGAGAGGCGGCTGTTGGTCTAAGAGGGTAAAGAGCAGAAGATGTGGTGCTCACTGGTTTAATGTCAGACCGGCAGAGGCTATTTGTCTTGTACTGTTCACACACACACACACACACACACACACACAAAAGTTAACTCCCACACTAGCATTATTACACTGTGTAGAGAGTACACACACTCTCAGACGGTAAGACTCTCTTTGTGTGTGTGTGTGTGTGTGTGTGTGTGTGTGTGTGTGTGTGTGTGTGTGTGTGTGTGTGTGTGTGTGTGTGTGTGTGTGTGTGTGTGTGTGTGTGTGTGTGTGTGCATGACTGAGACAAAACATTGAACCTGTCTGCACACACACACACACAGCGTCATGCTCTGAGGCTGTTAGTCAGTGCTGAAACAGCTCGGAGCGAGTCCCGTGTCTCGGTTATTCCCCTCGTGCAGCGCTTACCTGAGTCCTCAAACACAGAGCCGGTTTCTGTACTCCATCGGGGTAAAAGGCAGGCAGAGCGGAGAAACCTGATTATTACATGTCAGCTGGGCCTGGGCAATTTATCAGTTTTTATTTTCAGTTTATGATTTGGGGTTTTAATATTAATAATATATGGGGTTTTAATTTATTGAGACGAAACGATTCCTGTGCCGCATTCTGTTCGGCAGTGACGGCGTCCACGTGAGTGTCCCGGGTACGAGGCTGATCCCGGTTTTTATCAGGATTCAGAAAGTGCTGTTTACATGGACCACACAGAAATCTGGTTATTCGTTTTCCCGTCTACCCAGTAAATACTTACATACTCTAAATAAATAACAAAATGACAAAAACACCATGTGTATTACAGATTTATGACTAGAATGTCTTGGGACACAGAGCTGAGCTGCATCTCAAATTAATCCTCAGGTTCCCGGCTTTCAGGTCATGTTCAACACCTCTGTGTGGCTTCTGCGGTTGACCTTTGACCTCCCTCTGAAGAGGTTCAGATGTTGGGAATCCAAAATTTTGGGGCTGCTGTCTTGCACAGTTTATTTTGGGAATGTTGCTGGTCTGACTCCCATATTACCTTTTATTTATTTCTCTAACCCTCTGTGTGTGTGTGTAAACTGTGCGTCTTCCCGGCCGTGGCTTTACACAGTTTGTTTTCATCGCGTTGCATTAATGTCCAGTCCCTGTGTGTCCTTCGCCCCTGTGTGTGTCCCTCTCTGGGCAGTGTTACCGTGACTAGAGGAGGTGGCTGATTTTTGACTCCAGTGACTCTCTGTGGCCTCCTCGTTAAAAGTCCTGGCTCGCTCTGCCGTCCTGACATGGTTTGCTTGTCCCGTCCAGATTGCCGTGTGCGGTCTCACCTTATCGCCCAGCTGTGTGCCCGGCCTCTGGATTAGCGCACCATGTGACCCTTGCTGAGGCTTTGTAAAGATCTGGCGGCCTTTGAAGAGTTTTCTGGCCAGGTTTGCTGCTCTGCGCGGTCTGTCGTGGGATTATCACAGTGCCCTCACTGGATTATTTTACCATCCAGATGACACGAGCAAAATCAAATTATGGGCCTCCCTTGCTAAAGCAAATGCCATCCAGAGTGGAATTGGGGCGAAAGACGGGGGTAAAACAACAACAACAAAAAAAAAAAATCTGTTTTCTTGAGACAGTGGAGGCACAGGTTGGACACACACGGCTGCAATTTTTCCGATAGTTTTTGCACATCATAAAGTGTCAGGTTTTTGTGCATATAGTGAGCTACAGTGAGCAAACATTACCTGCAGCCAGAAATCACTATAAATCACTTTTTTTCTTGATAGTTTTTTTTATGTTGATGTACTGTTTTCTTTTCTTTTATCTAACTGACTGTTTTATTTCGATATACTTTGTTTTTTTTTGTTTTTTGTTTTTTTTTTGTATTTACAGAGCTCAGTGTTCATGTTGCTCCTTTTTACCTGAAAATGAATAAAACAGTAAACTTTTTTGAAGACGTATTTATATTCATGGAAAGTAAGATGCATCAGCAGTCGAAATATATTGATAATTGTTAATAATTTTGATGCCTGTTTTTGTAAATCTAATCGATTTGATCCGTGTAGAGTTGAATCAAGGTCAGCAGATTGTTGAAGATGCAGCTCTGTGTGGAGAACCCTAACCTGGAGGACTGAGAGCCTCCACAGACATAATCGTTTTGAATTTACAGGAGCCTAGAAATTCCCATCATCCCCATCCAGGTGACTGACAGGTGGTGGAGGTGGTGATGGTGTCGTGTTGCTGACTGTGCATTGTGTCTGCAGATGTGCTGGACTTCTCGGAGGACAGTCTCAGGGTGGTGGCCGAGGCTCCCAGGAGGCCACCTCAGGTCAAAGCAGCCGAGAAGAACCCGGACAGCCACCGCCGCATCTTCAGCGGGCCCAAAAAGGTCAGCGAGAACCCCGCCAGGTGTCTGGCTTCACTTTCACTCCAGCCGCTGCTTCTCCACCTGTCCCGCAGGTTCCTGCTCCACTCTGACACGCCTGATCCCAGTTAAGGTGTCATTAAAAATGAAGATCTTAGCTGGACCAGGTGTGAAAGGCAGAAACCTGCAGGATGGGTTAGTCACATCTCAGGCTAATGCCAAATCAGTGACTGTAAGAAAATTAGTCTGTTATGATTTAGATTATTGTTTTTTGTCATTTATTAAGTACAAATGCTAAACGTTTGGTGATTCCAGATTCACCGACATCACTAAGACACCAAGATTTTTCTTTGTATTTTTTTGGCGGCTGGTCAGACTAAGGAAGCAACTTATGATTATGCGTTTGTAATTTTTCTAAATAAAAATTAGGAAATAAAAGAAAGAACAAATCAGTAGATTGACAATGAAATCAATCATTAGTTGCAGCTGTACATGGATATAAACCAGTGGGCATGTGGGTGCATGTGAAGTGTAAATAACCAGCACAGTGCTTTTACTTTGAAATATCATGAAAAAACATTAAAATATATATATTAAAAAATAGATCCAAAAGTAAGAGTAAAAAACAGGAGAATAATAAAATATTTGAAACTGCATATGTTAAAAATACAAAAAACATGACATTATTAAACATGTGTAAATGCTACTGAAAGCAGCAGATATTTTGAAACTTTTAATTTGTAAGGTGCTGAGTGTTCAGAACTGACGGGCAGTTTCTGTGTGTCGTGTGGTGATTTTTAAAATATTTTTTAAAGTGAATTTCATGTGGCCTTCAGAGACGCTGGTGTGGATTCCTGCACTTTTCCATGTTGTAAAGTCAAACTCCGAGGCGACACCACCTCAACACTTATTTCATTTTTTTTCTAGTCATTTTACTAATTTAATGGCCTTTTTTTCTTAGAATATTAACCTCTGGCTCTGTAATTTGTTGTCTTCCCTACAATGGCCCTAATATGCCATCACAGAATCAAATACATTTTTTTTTATGTTGTTTTGTGTCCCACTCTCAGCAGAAAGGTCTTGAAGGTCATGGGCAAACACGGCCCAATAGATCTGGTGTCCCTCTTACTTTGTCTTATTGAGTTTACCGGTATGGATGGGAAATTCTCTGGGGAAAAATAAAAAACGTCCTGGTGTTTGTGTTTGTGTGTGTGGATGGAGGACGGGGACGGAGTTCCTGTCCAGCCGGTCCTCCTCCGTCCATCAGCGGGCTAATGGCCTCTGGTTCCCTGGCTCTCCGTCTGGGCCCGCTGAGTCGATCGATTTGTTAAAAACCCGGCTGCCTGCACTTTTCATAGCCGCGACGGATCAATGTTATAAATCCAGACCACCAGAAATGCAGTCTCAGGTACTTCATGCTTGTATGGATCGTTGGCGGTTTTAATAAGGCCAGCCGCGCTATTTTTAGCCGCTGTGCAAAACGTCGCGTCTTCAGTCAGACGCTCGCACTAGAGGAAGAAGTTTGACCGTGTGTGGAGTTTGCTGAGTGTGTGTGAGCGAGCCTCCTGTGTTCATCTGAGTCAGCTCTGCTAGGCTCTCCTTTCATCATGTTGCTGTTCCTGCTCAGTTTACTGCGCTTTGTAACTCCATTCAGAAAAGTGCTCTGTGATTGCAGTGTTAATTCACGCAGACCAGAGCTAATAAATGCAAAAGTAATATTGAAATGTGAAGGTGCATAAGAGTGAGTCACTCCCTTTGGTGTGGGACAGGCTTTTTAAGGTCCACATGATTCAGTTTTCATGATTTAGTTTTCAAATCTTCCCAGGATCAGAATAATGTTCCTCATCAGGTACAGCAGATAAATGTAGTTCATTTAACAGTTCACAGCGCTGAGTTCTGATTGGCTGGCAGCAGCGGCGGCTCCTCCGCACAGTGGAGGCTCTCCGGTTCAGATGCTGCGTCCTGATTGGATGGATTTCAGCCATTCTTGAGTGAGGGAGCCAATCAGGACCGAGTCCAGTTGTGATGCGTTTCCTTGAGTTAGTCTAGGAACGCACTAACAATTTTTTTTTACGGTATAGGACCTTAAGCAATACCCTTCTTTAAAGTCAGAATGTGTTTGAGTTTCCTTTTGTAAAAAAACAAACAAACAAACCAAAAGGAAAAAGCTGCTTCTCTCCTTGTGACTTGTGAGCCACGAGCCACTGTGATGTAAAATTTTGCGTGGTTATTCCTCTCCGTCACCATCCTAGGAAAGCAAAACCAGCTGAATTCCTGCAGTAACACCCCAGTTGTTTGCGTTTTTTCTTTTGTGTGTGTGTGTGTGTGTGTGTGTGTGTGTGTGTGTGTGTGTGTGTGTGTGTGTGTGTGTGTGTGTGTGTGTGTGTGTGTGTGTGTGTGTGTGTGTGTGTGTGTGTGTGAGTTATTGATACAGGAGTGACTTTGTCCTGAACTTTCCTCTCGGCTTCTGGAGAAAACTTTCATAAACTTTAAAGTTAATTTTGTCGGCGTCCAGCCGCAGCAGCAGGCCAGTAGGACACTATTACCAGACACATCGCCCCTAGGAGCAAAATAATTTACTTGATGTACTTTCTCTCTCTCTCTCTCTCTCTATCTCTCTCATTCGCTCACTCGCTCTCTGGTTTCATGCCTCAGCTCTCACAGAAACTTGAATAATGTTCTCTCTTTCATTCCTCTCTGTCGCTTCCTCTTGATTACTTTGTCTCTTTACATCTTCATTTTTTTTTATTTTTTTTTTACCTCTGAATAATGTCTGCCTCGGCGCATCCACCCCTCTCTTCTACTCAAATACACACTCTCTCTCTCTCCCTCTCTGTAATGCACACTCGTGCTCTCTCTCTCCATCTCCAGTTCTGATAAATGAGAGCCGGAGTCGAGTTGAGCTCATTATAAAACAATAGCTGTTGGAAGTGACCGGCCCAAACCGCATTCGTCGAAACTGCGGCTCAATTACAGTAAACTGTGCGTCGGCGGAGCTGAAGTGCTGTTAGGCGATTCCTGCGAGGACGGAGCGAGATATGAGACGTTATCATCGTGACAGCGCAGAGACAGGCTCATCCATATTTAGGAGGCGGCGTCGGGTTTATTTGGGGAAAGTTTTTATGGGGCGGGCGGTTATTAGACGCATAACAACGTCCCTCTCCGCCGTGTGAGGCTCACCTCCCTCCACTGCCGGGGATTTTGTTTTTCATTTTCTGCTACCTCACAAGAATATCTGCAAGATGAATATGGATCGTTTTGGCTTGTTTTATTTATTTATTTATTTTTTTTTTTGTCAGATTCTGGTGGAACTTAGTGGAGTTGTTGTGTCTCACAGCTGCAGGAGTTAACGTCCTGGGGGTGGCGCTACAGTCTTATATATCAGTTTGTGCTGATGTGTTAGTAACTCAGCGGCTCGGACAGTTAGTGTTAACGATATGTGGTTATCACATCGTTATCTCCATGCGAGCATGCGAGATGCTAATATCTGATATTAAATGATGTCATGCTTTGGGTTAGAGTTAGCCCGAGCCGTTGCTTGGTTTGTTCTGATCGGTAAAATATTTTATGAAGTAACAGCATTTTCTCCATCCAGTTGGTTTTATCATGCTGTTGTGTTTTTTTTTTTTTTTTTTTTTTTTTTTTTAAAGAAAGCTTAATATTCACTGTTGCTGCACTTAAAATTTCAAATAAGTGGGAACCCACAGTTGCATTGTATAACATATCGCTATTGAGGTATGAAATTTTGTCCATATTGTGCAGCCGCTGAGTGTCCATTTATTTTTTTCCTTTATTTTTAAAAGTAAATTTCAGTCATCAGCTCCTCTCCTCACTCAGGAGAGGGTTCTGTCTGTTGGCACAACTCCGGATCAGCCTTTTTTTTTTTTTTCTCCAAACAGTTGATTCTTCACGGATCGATTAGAGGGAAACTGTCCACAAAAATACTCTGTTGATTATCGATTATTTTCCCATTATTTGATTAATATAGCAATTGACACATGCTGTATTATCTGTAACAAAAAACATTCATTTCTTAACATTTCAATATTTATTTGACTTTTTTTTTTTTTTATTCAACCCTTGCTCTTAAAATCTCCAAATTCCAAAATAAAATTCAAGTGAGAAGAATCAAGTAGTGCAAAATAATGCATTCTGATATCAGATGTAGCATTCAATAAAGACATAAAAAGTCACCCAGAATACAAAAATATAAATATTTAAATTCTCAGAGCAATTGAAAGAAGAAAACGTGTTTTTTTTCCCTTTAAGAACCGACAGTACAGCAGCCTGTGGAAACTTTAGACACCGAAGTTAAGAACACATCTCATATTCTCAGAAAAAAAACTGAGATTAAAGTCTTAAATTTACATCAAAAAATGTGAATATTCTTTGAGATTTAAGTCGTAAATTTCTGAGAAAAAAACGTATTATAGTTGCAAATTTGTGAGAGAAAACTCTGAGGAGCCCACCACCCCGCTCCATATTTTTTTCTTTCCCCTACAAAGGCACCAATATGCCGTCATAAATAATAAATGAGTAGAAGAAAATAAATGCTACAGAAGAAAAAAACAAAATGCATGTAGCTCTTCTGAACGGATCATTTTTTTTTTTTGCCTCAGTGCACATGGCAGTGTGAGAGCAGTTTGCCGTTGCAGGACGTCCCAAACCGGTCTCACTCCTCTCCCATGCAGCTTAGTGGTGGGTGGGCGGGGCTTGTGTCGGGGGGCGGGGTCAGGGCGGGGGTAGGTGGCCGTCTGTGTGGCTCAGATTATTGCGGCGAGCTTTAATTCGGTGACTTGATGTTCCAGCACAGCGAGGCTCATCCCCAAATCTCCCCTTTTGTCTCTGCTTATTAACCCCGCCGCGCCCCCCCCACCCCCCCTCACCCCCCTCCACCCCCCCACCGGGCACAGCACTCCGATCCACAGCAGCCAACGCTCCTCTTCTTCTTCTCCTCTAGTTTTTCTTTCTGTCTCTCTCTTTCCTTCATTCCCTCTTTTGTTTTTCGTCATGAATGCCCCAGCAACCGCCAGCTTCAGGTTTAGCAAAAAAAAAAAAAAAAAGAGAGAGGACAGGAGGTGAGCCAGTGATGAGAGGGTGTGTGTGTGTGTGTGTGTGTGTGTGTGTGTGTATTTGTTTCTTTGTTTATGTCCATGGCTGACTGCGTGTGTGTGTGTGTGTGTGTCCTGCTGTTTGATCAGTGCTGGCAGACTCTCACCAGTTTAATGTGCATCCAGTCCAACTTTTCCCCCTCTTGCCTTCTCTCTGTCTGCCTCTTAAAGGGACAGTCCGCCCGTTTTGAAAAATGGGATTCAGGACGGTCGCGGTGCTGTGTCCCTCTCGCTGGGCCGGACGCTCCGCACGCTGACTTTCTTAAAAACAGCGTGATCCACGCAAAGAAGGTTTAACGTCATTCCACAATTCTCGCTCAGATTGGGCGTCTTAAAACTGCACTTTCCTTGTTATCGACATCCAGAGAGATCCGGTAACTTCTGCGCTTCATGTATCACTCCGCGCCAGAGGAGGCGGAGGTCGATGGCTTGAGTTTGTCGTCTTATTTTTGTCCTCCAACAACAATGACAGCTCTCTCTTGAGTACAAAAAGAAAGCGTGCAGGTGATGTTGACACCAGCTACTACTTCATTTCCGCCGCCGCGCTCTTTCACACACGTTTCGCCAACTCCTCAGGCACCTGCCAGCCTCCGACCAGCACAAGAAAATAGTTCCACCATTGGTAATTGTTTTTTTTTATTATGCCATTTCGTGCTGTAGATTGTAAAACTCAGTGACGTTCAGCATGTGGAGCATCCGGCCAGTATCCAGCGCTCCGTCGGCACCACAAATAATATCACAGTTTTCAAAATGGGTGAACTCTCCCTTTAAGCCTCGACCCCCTCATGTTGTTTTTCTCCTCTTTTCCTCTGTATGTTTTTCTCTCTCTCTGTTTTTAATCTCTCCATCTTCTCACTCTCGTCATGTCAGATTCATCAGGACGATCGTGGCCTGGATGAAACTCAGCAGTGTGCTTTCCTGTGGACTTTGAGGATTAAAATCTCATCTGTAGTCTCAGCAGATCAGATTACGTTTGGTTACTAGAAGTTGCTTGTCGGTCAATTTGAGTAATTAGCATAATTCATTAGCATAATGAGCTAATTAACTGGCTGGTTAATGGCTGTCGTTTAGCTTCTAGTTAACTTGAAAAGGCGATCTAATAGTCTAAGTCCATGTTTATGATGTCCAGAAATCCACCCATTGCTACCTTCCAGTCATGTGACTTTTCCTCATTTGCATAATTAGCATAATTGTGTCAAAATTCAGCACAAACCAGGAAATGGCTGTATTTTTTTCAGAAAGATGATCTTATTTGATCCACATCCATTTAAAAGCCACATGGTGTTTCATGTTACCTAACTTTTAATTTCTTTATTTTTTTCATAACAACTTGACTGGTTGTAGCTGCTCACCTTGCACACACACACACACACACACACACACACACACACACACACACACACACGTCCTTTAGCCCAGGTGTTAGACAGTACCGCCGTCCCACTTCAGACAGCAGAGGTGTTAAAGGGGGACGCTCCACATGAGGTGATACGGAGGTAAACTCAATATGATGCGCTCATTATCTCATCTGTCTGCCCGTGCCAGGTTTAGCTCCGCCCACTGACCTGGGAAACGACCCTCCAAAGCGCCCCCTGCAGGCGCTTTGTGTCCTCATGTTTTTAACTTTTCCCTGCTGAAGACATTTTATTTTAATGAGCTGTGTTTGTGCTCTGGGCTGCAGAGCTCTTCTGCTGTCTGTTGTTTTGGTGCTCACGGTGTGTGTGTGTGTGTGTGTGTGTGTGTGTGTGTGTGTGTGTGTGTGTTGCAGTCTCCCACTAAAGCAGTGTACAACGCCAGACACTGGACGGTAGACAGCGAGGAGGAGCCCCCCCCACCTTTCTTCTCACGGTCACAAACTGCTCCTGTAAGTACACACACACACACACACACACACACACACACCCACACACCCCTCCTGTTCCATAATGCTGCAGAATACTAAAAAAAACGGCTGTGTAACTCAGATTCCAAGGATTTTTTTTCTTTTTCCCCTCCATATAAAAAAAAATGACCCACTTTAAAGCCTCAGAATTTGTTAAATGTTCATGTTGGTCGCTTAGTTACCGAGCCGAGGAAGATCTTCAACCTGAGACCGTCCGTCCTGAGAGTAAGACGACGGTTCGAGTCCATCGTTACAGAAAACTGACAAAATAACAAAAACTAAGCATGAAGAGACATTTTTGTTAAGTGGAACGAAAATGAAAACAAGGCCTCACTAAGGAAAAAAGCCTATAGCTGTATAAATACATACATATGTGTATTTAGATTGTGACTCTTACACTCGTCCCGTGTCCCATCATCCCCTGCAGCAGGCAGGAGCGTCCTCAGGGGGCTCCAGTAAGGAGGCGTCCAACGCCCAGAAGGACGACGGCGTGTTCAAGGCCCCGCCCCCTCCTCCCAAAGTCACCAAGTCCGTCACCGTGCCCTCTGACCCCTACCAGGACGTCGTCACTGCACTCAAGTGCCGCAAGGAGCACAAGGAGGTACACACACACACACACACACACACACCACTCGTCACTCCAGTAAAAATGCCAGCTAAGGTCACTAAGATGCTAAGATCGTCTGCCTTTTCTCCGTTCACGTCTTTATCAAATGAAAACTTTGGGTTTTTTGGCTTTGAAGACGTCACTTTGGGCTCCGATCACTTCCCTTCAGACTTCAGATTTAAATCAAATTTATTTTTCACCCCCTTTTCCTTCCCCAGACTTAGACAAGATACTCAGTAAGCGGAAGTCAGAAAAGGGGATCTTGACCAAAATGTTGGGAATATTCCTTTAAGACACTAAAAGAGAGCCGTTGGACAGTCATAAGAATAATCTGTGGTTTAATCAGCAGTTGAAATAATCACTGATTGCAGCCAGAGAGACAAAACATGACGAGGTGGTGCTCACTTTGCCCAGTTTATGTCTCAGAAGCTGTTTACATCCATCGGCTTCTTTAGAAATAAATTATATATCACAAAAAACATGAAAAAATACCAACTTCATCCCTACCTCTCCCTCTGTTTTGCTGCTTTTAATTCTTCATGTAAAGCAGATTGCACTGTACAGAATGTGCTTAATGGTTGATTGATTGATTGATTGATTGATTGATTGGTGTGTTGCAGCTGTACACGGTGGTGCAGCACGTGAAGCACTTCAACGACGTGGTGGAGTTCGGAGAGAACCAGGAGTTCACCGACGACTTTGAGTACCTGGCCACCGGCCTGAAGAGCGGCCTGCCTCTCAACACCCGCTGCCTTAGGTAGGCCCGCCCACCGCCGCCGCGCTGCACGCCGCCGCGCTACAAGCCTCTGAGCTTGTTAGCCCTTCATCACACTGATTTTCTTTTGTGTGTGTCTATGTGTGTGTGTGTGTGTGTGTGTGAAGAGCTAGGACTCCTTTTCATCCTTTTTCTTACTCCAGTTTCCTCACATTGTCTGCTTTAGATATTCCACCAAAAAACCCTCTTTCTCTCATTTATTCTTTTTGTTCTTACTTTTCTGTCTTTTTTTCTCATGTGTGTGCAGTGTGATCAGCCTGGCCACTCGCTGTGCCATGCCCAGCTTCAGGATGCACCTGCGGGCCCGAGGGAAGGTGGCTCAGGTCTTCAAGACGCTGAACGATGCCCCGCAGCACCCGGTGAGCAGCACACCACACGGAAATGCCCCCGACTCTGCCTGCAGGGGGCGCCGTGACCCCAGAACCCTAAATAAGTTACAGTTAAAAAGTCTCAGGCCTTGGATCAGGCGCGCTGCAGCCACTTTACGCACATGAAGAGAGTGACTGGGATCAGTGTTTTGCTCATTTCTAACACATTTTCTTTTAGATAAAATCTTCCTGTTAGTTTTGGAAAAACAAGTGAGTATTGATCTTTACTGATCACAGTTTGAAAAGAGAGACAATGAAAAGTCAAAAATGATATATTGTTTGTTTATAGGCCTTGTTCATTGTTTTATTTGCGTACATGCGCCTCAGGAATAATGAAGTTAGAATAAGATTTTGAAAGAGTGCTAATGCTCTGTGAAATGAAGCAAAGAAGGAAGACCAGGCACCAACCCAGGAAAATCCTCCTATGTATGTTTAAAAAAAAAAAAAAAAAAAAAAACCTCATCTAACATATTCCTACGTACAACTACCTGAAACACAGGACTATATAGATATTAGCTTGCCTCTGTTCTTACCTGTGATATTGATCTGCAAAAGAACGAGATGACTTGCCAATGAGTAATTTTACATTTTGGAAGCTTTTCTTTTTTTTTTTTTTTTTATAACATTTTGTATTGGATTTTCAGCGCAACGAGCATTTATAAAGTAACTGTACTGGTAAATGATGACAATAAACAGAAATATAATATAATGTATATGTAATAAACACAACAAAAGAAAGTAAAGGGCTTTGTACTGTTAGATCAGACAGTACGGTCCTCTTTAACATTTTCAGTGTCACATTTTTTAAGCTTTTCTTAATGGATCTAGTTTTTTTTTTTTTTTTTTTTTTTAAATCTGTCTGTTGTAAAGTTGCCAAATTACTGAAGTGGTGCATGGATATGGATTTTCTGTAGTGAATAAAGTCACAATGAATTGAGAATCATTTTTAACTTGAACCACAACAAGAATCGAGAATCAGAGATGAGATTCTAGAAGATTCCTGCCACTCGTGTCATTGTCTCCCTAAAAGTGTAGAATGATAAAAACGCCATCGTCAGTGGCTCAGGTCACTCAGTTTCACCCCCCCCACCCCCCCTCTCTCTCTCCGTCAGAACCTGGCGCTGTGCACGGCCTCGCTCATGTACATCCTGAGCAGAGACCGGCTCAACATGGACCTGGACCGCTCCTGCCTCGACCTGATGATCCGCCTGCTGGAGCTGGACCAGGACCAGGGGGGCGGGGCCGGCGCCGACTCCGCCCCCCGGCTGAGCGCCAGGGAGATCGCCAAGGTGAAGGAGAAGATCAGGAAGCTGTGCGACACCGTGCACAACAAGCACCTGGACCTGCAGAACATCACGGTACGCCGCGCGGGGCGGGGCGGGGCGGGGTGGGGCGGGGCGGGGCGGGGCGGGGCGGGGTGGGGCGGGGTGGGGCTGGGCGGGGCCAACCCCCCAGGAGGAGAACGGCTGGTTTTCACTGCTTTTCTCATAAATCTGGAATCTGTGACTTTAGTTTGTTTCTCATGAATTTTAATTTTTTCCCTTGTACATATTACCACTTTAATCTCAGAATTTCTGGGTTTTTTTCTTGCGAATTTGTGGCTTTATAATCTCAGAATTTTTACGTTTTTTTCTCATAAATTTGTGATTTTTTCCCCCCTGAAAATGTACCAGTTAAGTCTCAGAATTTCTTTTTTTATCAGAATATTAACCAACTGCACTTTTATTTAACCCCTTACCATTCTGTTTTTTTTTTTTAGACCAATTTTTGGGGGGTAGTAGGGGGTCTTCAGAGGGAAGTCAAAGGTCAACAGTAGAAGCCAAATAGAAGTGATAAACATCATCTGAAAGCTGGGAACCTGCAGATTAATGTGAGATGCAGCTGAGCTCTGTGTGTCAAGATATTCTAGTCATAAATCTGTAATGAACCTTGCGTTTTGGTGAGGCGCCTGTTTATTTTTTTATTAGAGTGTAATGGAAGAGTATGAAGCCATTCCCGTGTTCAATTATGTCATAACTTGTTGCAGCAATTTTTGGGTTGTTACACAGATTTGATGAAAAATTGAACCATGTTTGATCCCTGGAGAGTTAATGCAAATCCTCAAAAATCCAAGACCATAGGGGAACATTTGGGGATTTCTGTAAGAAATGTATTTTTTAGCGGTTGGATGTTGAGCGTTGTGTTGTGGCCCTCACCGTCCGTGTCTCCCTGTCGGCTGCAGACGGGTCACCTGGCCATGGAGACGCTGCTGTCTCTGACCTCCAAGAGAGCGGGAGACTGGTTCAAAGAGGAGCTGAGGCTGCTGGGAGGACTCGACCACATCGTAGACAAAGGTGAGGCCAGTCTTTATAATTTTTTAAATAATCAGTGTCATTATTTTGATTTACATGTGCAAACCAGTTTGAAAGCCCCAGTGGAACAAACAGCAGTGGGCTGGGCAGCGTTTTGTGATCATCATTTTCACTGGATTTGTCAGTGATTCTGGGCTCTAAGTAAACTTGACCTTCGTGTTGCCCTGACTTAACCGTCTTAAAGGAATACTCTCAACGTTTTGGGCAAAATCCCATTTTCCTGACTTCCCCAGACTGAGACCAGATGTTAGACACCATCTCCACCTCTGTGCGTCCATTAGTTCAGTTCCAACGGGTAGCATTTCCTGTTAGCTTAGCATAGAGACTTGAAGTCAATGGGAGTCGTTAGCCTGGCTCGGTCTAAGTGATAAAGCAACTGTGAAGCTGTCTTACACTATATTGCCAAAAGTATTCGCTCGGCTGCCTTCACACATATATGAACATGAGTGTCATCCCATTCTTAAATCATAGGATTTAATATGATGTGGGCCCATCCTTTGCAGCTATAACAGCTTCAACTCTTCTAGGAAGGCTTTCCACAAGGTTTAGGAGTGTGTTTATGGGAATTTTTGACCATTCTTCCAGAAGTGCATTTGTGAGGTCAAACACTGATGTTGGACAAGAAGGCCTGGCTCGCAGTCTCTGCTCTAATTCATCCTAAAGGTGTTCTCTCGGGTTGAGGTCAGGACTCTGTGCAGGCCAGTCAAGTTCTTCCACACCAAACTCGCTCATCCATGTCTTTATGGACCTTGCTTTGTGCACTGGTACACAGTCATGTTGGAACAGGAAGGGCCATCTCCAAACTGTTCCCACAAAGTTGGGAGCATGAAATTGTCCAAAATGTCTTTGTATGCTGTGGCGGTGTGCTTTACACCGCTGCATCCGATGCTTTGCATTGTGCTTGGTGATGTAAGGCTTGGATGCAGCTGCTCGGCCATGGAAACCCATTCCATGAAGCTCTCTACGCACTGCTCTTGAGCTAATCTGAAGATCACATGAAGTTTGGAGGTCTCAAGCTATTGACTCTGCAGAAAGTTGGCGTCCTCTGCGCACTATGCGTCTCAGCATCCGCAGACCCAGCTCTGTGATTTTATGTGGCCTACCACTCCGTGGCTGAGTTGCTGTCGTTCCCAATCGCTTCTACTTTGTTATAGTATCACTAACAGTTGATTGTGGAATATTTAGTAGCGAGGAAGTTTCACAACTGGACTTACTGCACAGGTGGCATCCTATTACATTACTATTACAGCACCATGCTGGAATTCACTGAGCTCCTGAGAGCGGCCCATTCTTTCACAAATGTTTGTAGAAGTAGTCTGCATGCCTAGGTGCTTGATTTTATACACCTGTGGTCATGGAAGTGATTAGAACACCTGAATTCAATGATTTGGATAGATGAGCGAATACTTTTGGCAATATAGTGTATTTACACATGTATTTCATATCTACATGACAGCCGTGGCCATGGCCAAACGATACCCCTCGTTTTGCTTTTTTCTCCCTTCTCTGTTCATGTGTTAGGCTCATGTGACAAACACAAGCTGTGTCCACATTTTTCGCATTATATGCAGCCGCAAAAACTGTGTGAAGTGTATAATATTTGGTCTGTACCATGTAGCCATTGTTGAAAATGATTCTTTTCAGACTTTAATTCCTCTCTCTCTCTCTCTCTCTCTCTCTCTCTCTCTCTCTCTCTCTCTCTCTCTCTCTCTCTCTCTCTCTCTCTCTCTCTCTCTCTCTCTCAGTGAAAGAGTGTGTAGATAATCTGGACCAGGAGGACGATAAGGAGAAGTTGGTGTCGTCTCTGTGGGGGGCAGAGAGGTGTTTACGGGTACTGGAGAGCGTAAGTACACCGGACTGCACCTGATGGTTATTAAACTCTGGGACAATAAGCTCCTGTCCCGATTCAGCACTGTCACAAAGGTCATTTTAAACAGTGACGTCAAGTTTGAGAAAATGGGTTGACTCCAGTGAAATGTAGAAATGTTTTCATTCTGGAGGTCAGAGGTCAGGGTATCATGCTGAAAACAGACATGCTAGATTTTCCCTTTCCAAAGTTTAATCGAATTTTGAAGCAGTATTTAACCGCCTAGCTGACGACCGAGGATGACATGCCTGACATCAGTCGATTCCTTAGATTGTCTAGTTTCAAAAGATACCAGTATATTTACTTTAACTTGATTCTGTAATTTAAAAAAAAAAATCATAAATTAAGAATTTTTTAAAGTGGGAATGGGAAACGACCAGAGGCCAAAGTGACGTCTTAAAATGTCGTTTTTTGTCTCATCGACAGACAAAAAAAAATAAAGAAAAACCCCAAAAAAACAAAAAGTATACATTTCATAAAGATTTTAACGCGGAAAAGGAAGACAGTCTTAGTTATCTTGGTGAAGCTCGAATCATCGGCTGGACCTTTCACTTGATGAGTTGAGTAAAACTAGTGAGTTTCCAAAATTATGAAATTATTTATCTGCTCTATAAGCAGGACAGATGGACTGTTTTATTGTTCATTCTCTGAAACGTAGAAAATCAACTGAAGTAGAAAAGACCAAAATGCCCCTAAAAATTCAAAATGTGTGTGTGTGTGTGTGTGTGTGTGTGTGTGTGTGTGTGTGTGTGTAGGTAACGGTGCACAACCCAGAAAACCAGAGCTACCTGATCGCCTACAAAGACTCATCGCTCATCGTCTCCTCTGCTAAGTGAGTACACACACACACACTCACACACACACACTCACACACACACACACACACACACACACACACACACAGCGCGCAGTCTTGACCTCTGACCCCGGCTGTCACTAATGACTCTCCATCTGGTGGACTTCAGGTTAGACGACGTGTCAGTTTATTTTTTTTTTTTGTTAAGAATCCAGGCTGATGGATCCTCATGCACGATGCAGTTTGATCACCTATTGATGATGGAATCGATCGATACTCCACTGGCTGTCTTCAGGAAGCTCTTGATCCTGAACTGAAACAGATCACACACCTTCTTGGTCTTCTTCATCTCCTTGGTTTCTTTCTTGGTCTTCATCTCCTTGGTTTCCTTCTTGGTCTTCTTCATCTCCTTGGTTTCCCTCTTGGTCTTCTTCATCTCCTTGGTTTCCTTCTTGGTCTTCTTCATCTCCTTGGTTTCCTTCTTGGTCTTCTTCATCTCCTTGGTTTCCTTCTTGGTCTTCATCTCCTTGGTTTCCTTCTTGGTCTTCTTCATCTCCTTGGCTTCCTTCTTGGTCTTCTTCATCTCCTTGGTTTCCTTCTTGGTCTTCTTCATCTCCTTGGCTTCCTTCTTGGTCTTCATCTCCTTGGTTTCCTTCTTGGTCTTCTTCATCTCCTTGGCTTCCTTCTTGGTCTTCTTCATCTCCTTGGTTTCCTTCTTGGTCTTCTTCATCTCCTTGGCTTCCTTCTTGGTCTTCATCTCCTTGGTTTCCTTCTTGGTCTTCTTCATCTCCTTGGCTTCCTTCTTGGTCTTCTTCATCTCCTTGGTTTCCTTCTTGGTCTTCATCTCCTTGGTTTCCTTCTTGGTCTTCTTCATCTCCTTGGTTTCCCTCTTGGTCTTCTTCATCTCCTTGGTTTCCTTCTTGGTCTTCATCTCCTTGGTTTCCTTCTTGGTCTTCTTCATCTCCTTGGTTTCCTTCTTGGTCTTCTTCATCTCCTTGGTTTCCTTCTTGGTCTTCATCTCCTTGGTTTCCTTCTTGGTCTTCTTCATCTCCTTGGTTTCCCTCTTGGTCTTCTTCATCTCCTTGGTTTCCTTCTTGGTCTTCATCTCCTTGGTTTCCTTCTTGGTCTTCTTCATCTCCTTGGTTTCCTTCTTGGTCTTCTTCATCTCCTTGGTTTCCTTCTTGGTCTTCATCTCCTTGGTTTCCTTCTTGGTCTTCTTCATTTCCTTGGTTTCCCTCTTGGTCTTCTTCATCTCCTTGGCTTCCTTCTTGGTCTTCTTCATCTCCTTGGTTTCCTTCTTGGTCTTCATCTCCTTGGTTTCCTTCTTGGTCTTCTTCATCTCCTTGGTTTCCTTCTTGGTCTTCATCTCCTTGGTTTCCTTCTTGGTCTTCTTCATCTCCTTGGTTTCCTTCTTGGTCTTCTTCATCTCCTTGGTTTCCTTCTTGGTCTTCATCTCCTTGGTTTCCTTCTTGGTCTTCTTCATCTCCTTGGTTTCCTTCTTGGTCTTCATCTCCTTGGTTTCCTTCTTGGTCTTCTTCATCTCCTTGGTTTCCTTCTTGGTCTTCATCTCCTTGGTTTCCTTCTTGGTCTTCTTCATCTCCTTGGTTTCCTTCTTGGTCTTCTTCATCTCCTTGGTTTCCCTCTTGGTCTTCTTCATCTCCTTGGCTTCCCTCTTGGTCTTCTTCATCTCCTTGGTTTCCTTCTTGGTCATCATCTCTTGCTTCTTGGCTCTGGTCATCTCCTTGGTCATGGTCTTCTTCATCTTCTTGGAGGTGTCTGTGGTCCTCTTCATCCTCCTGATTTTCATCCTGGTCTTCATCATCTCCTTGGTGGTCTTGTTGGTCTTCCTCATCCCCTTGGTGGTCTTCTAGGTCTTCTCCCTCCTCCTGGTTTTCTTCTCTGTATTCATCTTCGTGGTTTGCTTGTTGATTGTTGATCTTTGTTTTCTTGTTCATCTTCTTGGCCTTCCTTGCCTTCTTGTTTCTCTCTCTCTCCTTGTTCTTCATCTCTTGGTCTTCATCATCTTGGACTTTTTTTCTTAAATCATCTTCTTTGAAAAATTCTGCTGGAAATAGCAAATATATTTTTTGTCTGTGAACATGGTGAGGAAAATATAGGAAACCACAGCTATCCTCCTCTCTGTTAACACAGATGATGTGTGTGTGTGTGTGTGTGTGTGTGTGTGTGTCCTGCAGGCTCATTGTTCTCTGTATGTCTGGTTATTGTTGCGTGCATGGAAATGTCTGTTTTCATTATCGGGGTTTTGTTGTCCCATTTCCTGGTCGTGACATCCTGTCAGTCATACTGTTGACCTTTGACCTTGGCCCCGCCCCCGCCCCGGGCATCGACCAATAGAGCGCAGGCTGCTGTGGAAATGACCTGACCTTGACGTGCCTCTGTGCGCCACAGTCAGACTGATCAATCAGGCTGATGCTGAGGGGTCTGATCTGATCGGAGTGTTTATCACGTCACTGATCAATAGACTGAACCTGAGCTGATACTAACGAAGCGTTTAGATCAGAACGCACAGCAGTATGCAGGAATACGTCACCGGCCTGTAAAAACAAATCAGCTCATCGTGAAGTGTACATCATGACCTGATATTTGTAACGTATTGCTTTTGTTATTGAAGCTGAAATGATGCAGATAATTCACCGAATGTCTGGATCACTGATGAAGTCATACCTGACCTACGGGGTGTCCATTAAGTCTCTTTACATTTTAACAAATTTATTACAAAAGCAAATGAATAGGCAGATCTGTGGAGATTATTACAACATGAGGAGTAGATATTGAAGTTTTTTTTGCCTCCTTTAATCCACCTCTATATGGGCACCACAGCTGCATGAAGCTCATTAAGACGGCACTCGGTTTGTTGCCATGTTGGCTGCAGCAGAGCCTCTTCAGTGGCATCGGCATCAGTGACCTTTAGCTTCAGGTGGTTGATGTCCTGTATCTTTGTTCCATAATCCATATCTTTAAGTGGCCTTTTTTAGGGGTTTATGTAACAGAACCTATTCCATCAACAGGGAACCTGAAATACTGAAATGCAATGTGATGAAAAACTCTGATAACCACTGAGCACATGGAACAAATCTGATTAACATATCTCATCAGTTGCTTTTGTAATAGATTTTTTAAATTGTAAAGAGAGATTGTGGACGCCCTGTAAAGGTATTTTGGTCTGAATGTTGTTTCAGAGGGAAACATTGAATGTCAGCACTTTGTTGATTTTTATTATTATTATTATTATTTTATTTTGTTAATTTGTGGCTTAAAAATTTATTTCATTTTATTTTATTTTATTTTATTAGATGTTGGTCATCGGAGGGAACAGCATCCTGAATGCTGTTATGATGAAAACTAAAAAACTAAATGTTTCTAAATGAGGATTTTCCACCCAAACAAGAAAAAAATTTGAAAATCATTTTCTTGCATTTTTTTTTTTTTTGGCATGAAAACAGTAGTTGAAGAGTCCAAAATAAAATCTCACATCTGTCAGACCCTGCCCCCCCACACACACACTCACTCACACACACACACACACACACACACACTCACAGAAGCCTCGTCCTCTGTCAGTAATGTCATTATGTGAGTGTGCTGACTTACAGAGCTCCTCACTGCTCCTCCTTCACCGCTCTGTGACCGGACCTTCGCCCCGCAGGAGGAGGAGGAGGAGGGGGAGGAGGAGGAGGAGGAGGAGGGGGACGAAGGCTGTTTGGGTTGACAAAGAGTTCCTGTCTGTGTTTCTGGTGACACAGGCCTCCGTCTGAACCCTCAGCTGTCCGCTCTGCTAACTCGATTAACCCCGAGCAGCAGGGGTGAGCGAGCGAGCGAGCACACACACACACACTCTCCTCAGTGTGGCGTCATCACGACAGTCCAGTGTCGTCTCCTCAACACGCTTTACTCCATGTGAGCGAGCTCCACCTGCTCTCAGGTGTGCGGCCGATCACTGAAGTCACGGCTTGGATCGTGTCACGCTGTTGATCGTTTTTCCAATCGTTAAAAAAAACATCAAATCAAAAGGAGATATAACACATAACTTTTGCTCTCCGTAAACGCTGTGAATCTGTGATGTCTAGCACAGGGCTGTCAGACATTTTTTTTTTTTTTTTTTTTTTAGGCTACTTGGTGATTTATCATTTCAAATCAGTCACTTTGTATCTGACCAATCAGAGAGAAACTGCATGTTGGCTCTTTAAATTAAAACATAATGTAGAATTACAGAAAAAGAGAAGTGCAGCAGATACACAGCGGACAGGTTTGACATTTACCTCCCAGAAGGAAGTAAAATAACGGCTCTCTCCATCTTTCTGGAAGGAATCTACATCACACGTCATCCTTTTGTTTCTGCTTTGACTTCCAGCCCAGGGAGACCTTCTAGTGCCAGGTCTAATTAATTGATCATAATTTATCATTAGCTGTTAGTTTATCCGTTTATCACTGAAACCTTTTGTTTTGTTTATTATGTATAGTTAATAATAACTGGACACAAATATTTCAGATTTAAAAATTGACTTGTAGATGAACTTTGAGAGACTTTCAGCAGGATAAAGTCCACATGAGTTTTCCTAACAGCAGCAGCTCTGTTGAGTTTTCAGGACGTTCTGATGGAATTGGGGGTGGAGTGAAAAAAAAAAAATTAAAAATGCCCCGTCCTCCTCCGCCGGGGAAACTAGTCCCCGTTTCGCTTTCCACAGCCGGTCCTCAGCTGTGTGGTTTGTGATCAGTGAGAGCGGAGGTGAAGCTCTGCCTCTCCTCCTCTCCTCCGTCCTCTCTCTCTCTGTCGTCGCTTCTCGTTCACTCTCAACCCTGATTCACCCTCTGCCTCAGCTGTCAGCTCGCTTAATTCAATAAACCCCCAGCACACACACACACACACACTCACACACACACTCGTCTCTCTGCCTTATTCACTCTCCATCTCCTCAGTGTGTGTGTGTGTGTGTGTGTGTGTGTGTGTGTGTGTGTGTGTGTGTGTGTGTGTGTGTGTGTGAGAAAAGGAAACTTTTTGTCTGCAGACCCCAGCGGGCCGTGAGCTCCAGATCCACGGAGCCCTGTCGCCGAGCGTGTTCTGCATCATGGAGTTATTATTTATTTATTTATTTATTTATTTATTAAATCAATGTTACTTACTTAAAGAGCTGTTCCACTAAAACGTCTCGTATGGGATTATAAAGCACCTTTTACAAAACATATGAGAATAAACAATACACAGACATCAGCTCTGTCCACTGTCAGATTATTATTATTTATTTATTTATTTATTTATTTATTTATTTATTTTAATGCTCTGACTGCAGTGAAACGGCTGCTATAGGGTCACATCTGGAGGTCAGAGGTCAAGTGATAGGCCGACAGTATCAGCCACCAGATGAGCCTGTGTGTGTGTGTGTGTGTGTGTGTGTGTGTGTGTGTGTGTGTGTGTGTGGAGAGCTTGGACTGTTACACCTCTTCATCCTTTTTCTTCCTCCAGTTTCCTCACATCGTCTGCTTTAGATATCCCCCCCCCCCCCCCCCCCCCCCCAAAAAAAAAACCCCTCTTTCTCTCGTTTATTCTTTTTGTTCTTACTTTTCTGTCTTTTTTCTTGTTTGTTGTCCTTCTTTCTTCTTTTCCTTTTTCCTCTTTTTTCTTTTTATCCAGTTCTTTCTTTTTCCTTTCTTTTTATCTTGTTTCTTTTCCTATTTTTTATTTTTTTATTTTCACCTCCATTCTTTTTCTTCTTTCCTTTTTTCTTTTCTTTCTTCATTTCATTTTCTCTTTTGTTGATTCTTCTTTCTCTCTCTCTCTCTCTCACTCTCTCTCTGCTCAGTCTTCTGTCATTAGCTCTAATCTAGTTATTTACATCAGGCTGCTGACCTGCAGCGGTCGGCCTGTGTGTGTGTGTGTGTGTCTGTGTGTGTGTGTGTATGTGTGTGTGTGTGTGTGTGTGTGTGTGTGTGTGTGTGTGTGTTAAATTGAGCTGGTGAATACATGTCTCCCTGAATGCTGCTCTGTTTTAGGATTTTAAAAAAAAAAAAAGGAAAGAAAGGCGGCTGGTTGACCATCTGAGTGACTCTGAGACACACACACACACACACACACACACAAACACACACACACACACACAGTCTGAGCAGGTGGAATCATTCTCATCCTCGTTGGCTTCATTGGATCGAAGTGGCAGGTTGGTTACAGGTCAGGACCTCTGACATATCTGTTTTGTGTGTGTGCGTGCGTGCGTGTGTGTGTGTGTGTGTGTGTGTGTGTGTGTGTGTGTGTGTGCGCGCTCAGGGCTCTGCGGCGGTGCCAGGAGATGATCGAGCGCTACAGCAGGGAGGTGAAGACGTCGGCGTGCTCGGACAGCGTGGGGAAGGCCGTGGAGGACTGCATGAGGGCCGTGATCGGAGTCCTGCTCAACCTGACGCACGACAACGGTCTGCGCACACACACACACACACACACACACCGAAAGGCCTATGACTTACTAAAACATATTGGAAACTTCAAACTCTTCATCGTTGCAGAGCTTGTTTGGGATGAATTCCCCAGAGGCTGCGTCGTGGCCGTTTAATCTGCAAGCTGTTTTGGTTTTGACCCGTCTTCAATTTATTATCTATTTTCTTGTGACACCCAGTGTACTCACAAATCCACACGAAGGGAAAACGTTCCAATGAATGAATTTTAACCCACACAAGCCTGATCCAATATCGACATGGTGAACATTTTCCAAGGTAACAACAACAACAACAACAAAAAAAAACATTTTCCACTGACAAAAGGAAATGAAATACAACCCTGACCGCGTCTGACTAGAAAGACTGTTGAAGACGACGACGGTTAAAAACTCCATATCTGCTGCGCCCGTGGCAAAACTGTCATAAAGCCAAACCAACTGTCGCAAAGCAACAACAAAACACACCTCACTGCACCCAGCATCAAAACACAAACAATAACCATAAACTGTCCACATACCATCATTCAACTGCTGCATGAACTCAAATATATCAATATCAATATAAATATAAATATAGCCACACATCTCAAAATCACTCCATCAGATGTTTTTCTGTGTGTCAGAGGCTCTTAGTGTCTCCAACAACCGAGTCACTTCTCCCTGATGACGACGAGGCCACAGCGCCTCACCTGAGCTACGGCAGCCTCTGCAGCCCAAAACACACCGAAACACACCCAAACACACTAAAACACACCAACACACACCCAAACACACCCAAACACACCAAAACACACTAAAACACACCAACACTCACCAAAACACACCAAAACACACCCAAACACACCAAAACACAGTAAAACACACTAAAACGCACCAACACTCACCAAAACACACTAAAACACACCGAAACACACTAAAACACACCAAAACACACCAAAACACACCGAAACACACTAAAACACACCAAAACACAGTAAAACACACCAACACTCACCAAAACACACTAAAACACACTAAAACACACCAAAACACACCGAAACACACCGAAACACACTAAAACACACCAGAACACACTAAAACACACCGAAACACACTAAAACACACCAGAACACACTAAAACACACCCCACGCCCTGTAGTCAGGACGAATCTCACTCACCTCATGTTCAGACACACCGCTGGGGATGGAGAGAGAGAGAGGGAGGGAGAGAGAGAGAGAGGGGGAGAGAGAGGGGGAGAGAGAGAGAGATAAAGACGGAGAGAGGGAGAGAAAGACGGAGAGAGGGAGAGAAAGACGGAGAGAGTGAGAGAAGAAGAGAGAGAAAGATGGAGAGAAAGATGGAGGGAAAGATGGAGAGGGTCTTGGTCTGGTTGAACAAACAAACCGAGCAGAAGAATTCGTTCATTCAGTCTGAACGAGATGAGACAGGTGTGAAATCTCTGAAAGTGCAGCTAGTACAGATTAGATTAGATTAGATTACACATCCTCAGTAAAGGAGAACATTGTAACAGTCTGCCGTGTCTGTCAGGATTACACGCCCAACCTCGTGGAAACACACGAAAACATCCACAGGAAGTTTCCCAAAGTGTCGTCCTCTGAAGGAAACAGTGACGCTTCAGCTGATTCATGACCAGCCAGCACTGACAGGTGTGTGTGTGTGTGTGTGTGTGTGTGTGTGCAGAGTGGGGCAGTACGAAGACAGGGGAGCAGGAGGACTTGATCATCACGGCTCTGAACTGCGTCCTCAAAGTTCCTCAGTTCGTTCCTCAGGAGCAGAGGTTCGACATCAGAGTGCTGGTGAGAGAACACACACACACACACACACACACACACACACAGAGTTTGTTTCTTCTTTCTACTTTTTTCTCCTTCTTCCTCTAACAGAGACGCACATCTGTTCTGTCCCAGCTCATTTTGTGTTTATGAACTCTCCACGTTGGTGGGGAACACAAATCATTGATTTCTTGTTTTATTTGGCTCATTTCTCATTTATGAATCCAAAACAAAAAATTTAAACACACCTATCACCTTATTACACACCGTGCATCCATGACAAAAAGGAGCCAGAACATTATCTGCCCCTGAAACAGGAGGCAGCAGGTCTGAGTTACTGGGATGTCATGGAAAGACTCTGATCAGTGGAAATATATCTGTTTTTTTTTTTTTTTTTTTTTTAATTTGTCTCCTTTTTTAAATAAACACTCTGTGTGGAATACGACGGGCAAAATTAAAAAAAAAAAAAAAAAAAAAATATTTTCCAGTTTTATTCCAAGAGACTTCATCCAGGGAAAGGAAAAGAAAGAAAGAAAAAGAAGAAGAAAATGGGTAAAATAAAAAGAAAACACTGGACCAAAAGATTGACAGTGCAGTACGGACCGATGCTGCTTTACTGTAGAAACGCCCGAAACACACACACACCTGAAAGGAAAACACGAAAACAGAAATGAAAGAGAGGAACAGAAAAGGGATCAGCTCTGAGGGGAATTTTCCCAAACGGGACACTTTATTTATTTATTTATTTATTTATTTATTTTGTTTAAGAGCAGAGCAGGATGCCTCTTCTGTCCCACAGCTGTGCCGCATCATATCGCTGATTATTTAAAACAAAAAAATAAAATAAATCAAAATGTGTCAGCTTTATGGCACCTGACACGCAACAAACCAGGAGGGAAGAACAGCGTTAGGTCAGTGTTAAGTCATTATGTGTGTGTGTGTGTGTGTGTGTGTGTGTGTGTGTGTGTGTGTGTGTGTGTGTGTGTGTGTGTGTGTGTGTGTGTGTGTGTGTGCAGGGTCTGGGCCTGCTCATCAACCTGGTGGAGTACAGCGCCAGGAACCGTCACTGTCTGATGGACATGGAGATGGAGGGGTCTCAGGGTCCCTGTGACGCCACGCTGCTGCTGGCCCCGCCCCTGCTGGCCCCGCCCCCACAGGAAGTGGTCAGCACCGGCCCGCTGAGCGCCATCGCCGCCCTCGTCCAGGTACGCGGGTCCACCGGCACCCGGCGGGATTTTGGACTAAACCTCTGCAGTTTATTCTTTGGCCACTAGGCGGCAGAGTTTGATGTTAGTTTGTAAGCCGGGCTCAGCGGCTCGGGAACAAACGAACAGAAAGGACGTGGATCGAAGCCGCTTTCGAAGGTTTAGGTCGGATCAGATTTTTGAAGTGTGTTTGACAGAATATTCACTTCCATATTCACTTCTCAGCAGGTTTCTCCCCCACATGTCCTGATTAATTTTATGATTGTAAACCTGCCGACTTTTCTCATGAATCTACGACTTTGATCTCAGAAAATTCTCAGAAAGTTTTTTTTCTTGCAAAATTGTGACCTTAATCTCAGGATTTTGAAGTTTTTTTCCTTATAAATTTGTGAGTTTTTTCTTGCGTAAATTGTGACCTTAATCTCAGGATTTTGGAGTTTTTGTCCTCATAAATTTGTGAATTTTTTCTTGCAAAACTGTGACCTTAATCTCAGGATTTTGGAGTTTTTTTCCACATAAATTTGTGAGTTTTTTCTTGCAAAATTGTGACCTTAATCTCAGGATTTTGGAGTTTTTTTTCCTCATAAATTTTTCCACTTTACTGTGAGAGAACGTGAGTTTTAAATTCATGTCTGAGGGTTTTGGATCTTGGATTGTGTTTGAATGAAGTGTGTAGAGGGAAAGCTTTGGTGTTTTCCTCAATGTGAGTCCTTCCTCCTCCTCCTCCTCAGCTCTTCCTGCAGCGGGAGCGCGCCGCCGTCCTGGCCGAGGCGCAGACTGATGACCTCATCAAGGAGGCGCCCAAGCCGGCGCTGGACCAGAGCGGGGAGTGGCAGGAGACCGGCGGCGAGATCCAGTGGGTCGCCAACGACAACCAGAGCGACGCCGAGCGGCAGGACGACGGCGGGAAGAAGGAGAAGGACGAGGAGGACGAGGAGCTGGACCTCAACAAAGGTACCGAGCTCTGCCGCCGCCGCTCCAGCCAATCAGACGGCTTCGTGTAAACTGGCGCCGTTTACCTGCTCACTAAAGCTGCTGGTGTTTTAGTACAAAGTGCAGCTGAAGACACGCCCCTCTCTGAGACGGAGACGGGACGGGGGGATAATATTCTGGGGAAAACACTGATATTCTCTGAGATTCTGATGTTTTTTTCCTTGGAATATTATCCCCTTCCCCCGTTTTTTAATTTTTCTTTTCCCTCCCGAACACGCCGTCATACTTCTCTTAGCTGGAAAATACACAAAACAAACAAACAAACAAACAAACAGACTTTTGAAAGATTGCAGGAGGTGGTTGTTGTTCCAGGCTGGAATTCAGGAACAAATCTTAACATGTGAAATAAAAACAAAAGTACAAATTAAATGAATACATTATGTATGTATGTTTGTGTTTTTTATTGATATTGATATTTATGTCTTTATTTTCTTATTTCCCAGCTCTGCATCACGCAGGGAAGCACATGGAGGACAGCATCGTGGCGTCCTACACAGCACTGCTGCTGGGCTGCCTGTGTCAGGGGAGCCCGGTGAGACACACACACACACACACACACACGACACACGACACACACACACACACGTCTCATGTTTAAAAATCATTTGTGGTCTAAAAAAAAAACCAAATAAAGACACTCAGCCTTTTATAATTTAATGTTTACATCAGTTTATATTTTAATATTCTCTCTCTCTCTCTCTCTCTCTCTCTCTCTCTCTGTCTCTCGCCCAGTTGAATGTGACTACTGTGAGAGAGAACCTGCCTAAAGGAGATTTCTCCATCATGACAGAAATGCTGAAAAAGTTCCTCAACTTCATGAACCTCACGGTGAGTCAAACAAACAAACAAACAAACAAACAAACAAACAAACAAGCGCTGCGTGAAGAGAAGTAACGGTTTAAAGGAACAGTTCACCCAAAACACTGAAAGGAAACTGTGCGTCAGTGAGGCTGCATTCACACTAGAAAATATCAGAACGGAGCGAAGGTCATTCATGACGTTATCGTGACGCCATCAAATTTAGAAATCTTTAAAAAAAAAATCTGTTTTTGCAAGAACCTGGAACAAATGCAGAGAGGAAACGATGACCAGCTTAACATCCACTCACAGTACATAATTAAAAATACTCATTACTAATTCCAAGGTTTTCTTTTTCAGTGTAAGCAGACATTTCAATAAAAATACAGACGTTTACTTCCTGATCATTTCAATCTTCAAAGCTGATCAGTGAAATTATTCGTGAGTCAGTTAATGAAGCATAAAGTGAATTAATTGGTCTACAGATTAGTGAAATGATGAGTGAATTAATGAGGAAGGACTTAAATTAGTGGCTAAATTAAATGTGTCCAGGGCTGTTCTGATTTCACAGCAGAAATCTGCCTCTGTGTGAAAAAAATAGATAAATGAATAAATTTTCTTATCCCGGCACTCTTGAATTATTTTCTGTTCTATTTTATTTATACTTCTTATTTTTACTCTTTTTTTAATAGTTCTTGTATCTTCTTTTTTATCTCATTTTATGTGGCTTATTTTTTAGATTTTTTTATTTGAATTTTTCTCTTTGTGTTTTTTTTTATGTATGCTATTATTATTATTATTATTATTATTATTATTATTATTATTTTATAAGTAAAGCACTTTGAACTGCCTGTCAGAAATGTGTTGGAAAGGTGCAGTTTTATGTGTGTGTGTCTGTGTGTGTAGGTGTGTGGGTGAATAGGGGTGCTTCAATTTGCTGTTATAATAATTTTAGTAATTTAAATGTGATTTCTGTATTTTAAAGGTGCAGTGTGTCATTTTAGATTAATGTTAATCTCAGAGCGGCGTAAACACGTATTTGTAGTTTTAATATTTTATTCTCATGTTTGTTATCTTTTTTGTGCTGCTTCCTCTCCTCAGTGTGACGTCGGCACCACAGGACAAAAGTCCATATCCCGGATCATTGACTATCTGGAGCACTGCTAGAGAGGCCTGTCACACACACACACACACACACACACACACCCATCATCTCCTTCATCGTCGCCTTGTTCAGACTCTCAACTGACTCTGCACTGCTGGAAAGAGACCTGTCTCTTTCACACACACACACACACACACACACACACACACATCATAATCACCATCATCAACATCTTCCTCACCTGGCATGGAGCTCCGCTGCAGCCTCCTCCTCCTCCTCCTCCTCCTCCTCCATCATCTCCAGCCACAAGAACAGAACAGGAGCTCAGAACCAAACAGCAGCAACTTCACTTCAGGAACCTTCAGGAACCCACCGCCTGTCGAGGAACCCGCCGCCTGTTTGAGGAACCCGCCGCCTGTCGAGGAACCATCAAGTTTTCAGCAGGTTGTGTGGTTGGTCGGTGTGGACGCAGCCTGATGAGAGCACAGACACCTGGAAGACCCCGAATCATCCACCTGTCCTTGGTCCTTCCATGCTAACACTTTAGCAGACACCCTGCAGATCTAAAGCTGAGCTGAGAACAGTTTGAAGGAGAAGCTCAGCTGTGTCCGCTTCCTGTCGTTTGTCTTTTTTGGAGGCGGCGTGGCCTCGGCCAAGTCAACGCCAGCACGCCGCCGCTCTGTCCGGCTCATGGGCTCGGGCAAAACGAGGCGTGAGCGGATCCCGGCGGGTCATGTGACCGCGTGTGCCGATGGCTAACACTTACAGGATGACAACAGTAAGACGTTTTAGAATCAGCAGGAAGTCGTGCTAACGTGTTGGCGCCCACGCTGAGCCGCGGAGGCGTGAGGGACTCTGCTGTTTATGTTCTCATCAGGTCAAACTTCCACCACCGACAGGAAAACCAAACCGCCCAAAACTCGGTTTGTGTCCTCCTCGGGTGAGAACGACTCCATCACGGCTCCCGAGTGACGAGCGGCAGCCCGTTCTCCTGAGGAGGCTCTCCATGCTGCTCTGAGGTCAGCTGTTAACTGAGGCGTTTATGTGAACGGACCTTGGGCTGAGGAGAGAGACCAGACGTGTGTTCAGGCGTTTTCCACCGTCACAGCCGTTATTTTTTAAAGTTTGATTCTGGCTTTGTGAAGCGTTCGTCAGCCGACTCCCCCAAAGCTGTGATGATAGTCCGATTTTTTTTTTCCTCTTAATTATTTTATGTTATTAAAGAGACAGTCCGCGTCAGTGTTTTATGACATTTTCCCCGCCTCTATTTATAAAAGTTGTCGAGAACAATATGCTTTTTTTTTTTTAAGCTTTCTGGTAACTTTTCTCCTCAAAGCTTCACCTCCGTGTAAAAAAACACCCTCTCTCTCGATCGATGGCAGATTTGAGTGAAACGCTCCCATTTTCTCGGGCTGTCATCAAAGCCTCGCCGCCGCCGCCTTCACCTCGCCACTTGATGAAGAAAGCAGAGGAGGGAGGAAACGGCGAGCAGATGATTGAGTCTTTCTCTTTGCTTTGAAACGCCGTGAACCCTCGGCTCCACTCTGACCGCCGTGTTTATCTCAGCAGCTTTTTCTTCTCTCTCTCTCTCTCTCTTTTTTTTTTTTTTTTAAATGTCTCTTCTCTGTGGGAAGCCGGCGGCTTGAGGCCGAGAAATGGAAGTATTGATCTTTGTCTGTCCTAAGTGCAAGAAATAGCCGGAGTTCAGAGCCGCAAATTGCAGTTCTTTTTTTTTTTTGTTTTGTGTTGTTTTGTTGGAGTGGAGGTGTTGTTTCAGACGGAGCCGCCCTCAAAGCCGACAAGATCTCTGAAACAAAACGCCTCGTGGAGTTCAATAAAAAACATTCAGCTTGTTCGAAAAGGACTTTTTGTTTTGTGTCAAGCGGCCAGTTTCTCCACTTTGGAGGGAAGCGAGGAATCTCTCCCAGCATGCCGAGCGCCCGGCACCCGGCCTGGGACCAGAAAAAAAAAGGTGGATGTTCAGGGTTGGAAACTTCAAACAGTCTCCTCCCTCAGAAGAAACGCTTCCTCTTTTTTTTTTTTCATTAGAGGATC
This sequence comes from Myripristis murdjan, assembly GCF_902150065.1. Lineage (NCBI taxonomy): Eukaryota > Metazoa > Chordata > Actinopteri > Holocentriformes > Holocentridae > Myripristis > Myripristis murdjan. Next base: position 24,758,621 of record NC_043998.1, read on the forward strand.
GATGGGGTCCGCGGCCTCCCTCCTGCCTCGTCCACATCAAAGCGCTCGTCTCCTTTCAATTACCGGCTGATCCCAGAGCAGCCAGCAGGTACGGGCCCGAGCCGGACGCCAGCACCTGGACTCCCCGTCTCTCTCTTTTTAATCTCCTCTGTGGACCGAGCAGCTGTGAAGGTGCAGCTCCTCTCACAGAACGGCCTCCTCCCACAATCAACTAAACCCAATGCACTTCTTTTAAATTATTGTTTTTAATGTTGGAATTTACTTAGATCTGTCTTCAGATCCAGACGTGTTCTCATGTTCACGTTCCTTTAACCTGCTTCACCTGCACTCAGGCATTTCCTACAATTCCCAGAATGCCTCTTGACAGCCTCTAGAGACGGAGACCTGAGTTTATTCCCTCCAGCTGCAGGATTTTACTGGAGGAAGATTTGAAAATGAGACACAGCCCTTTTTTTAATTTTTTTGTTTTGTTTTTTTTTTTTTTAAACAAAATGCATTCTGGTCTCTGGAGGCTGCAGCAGTGCATGCTGGTCTCTGGAGGCTGCAGCGGTGCATGCTGGTCTCTGGAGGCTGCAGCGGTGCATGCTGGTCTCTGGAGGCTGCAGCAGTGCATGCTGGTCTCTGTCTTTTTTTTTTTTTTTCCCTGCTGCCACATTTTGTTGGCAGGCGGTTTGACGGCTGAGACATCAGCCAGGTTCTGCCTCTGCTGGACAAACAAAACATCACCAGACAAGCAGCAGCCTCCTCTTTCTCCTCCTTCTTCTCTTCCTCTTTCTCCTCCTACTCCTCTTCCCCTCTTCATCCTCATCTACTTCCTTCTCCTCCTCTTCCTCCTCTTCGTCCTCTTCTTCCTCTTTGTCCTCTTCGTTCTCTTCGCCCTCCTCCTCCTCTTCGCCCTCCTCCTCCTCTTCTTCCTCCTCCTCCTTCTCTTCTTCCTCTTCCTCCACCTCCTTCTCCTCCTCCTCCTCCTCCACCAGGAGCAGACGGTCCTCCTCCTCCTCTTTTAGATCTTCTCCTTTGTTCCTTCTCCTCCCTGAACTGACTCTTTAAAGCTTTCGGACGGCGTCCCCTCCTCACTCCTCCGTGCTGTCGCAGAGACCAGCTCTGCTCCCCGTGCGACGGCCCACAGTCGCTGATGTCGTTGTTGCAGGTTATTTTGTGTCAGATAATCCAGATTACCTGGGATTACTGCTGTTTGGTTCCTTTTGCTGTTCAGAGGCACAACAACAGATTCTGGTTCATTTTTATTTCATTATTCTTCAAGATGGACAAGTTCTCCTGAGTCACACTAGTTTGTTACAGGGTGTGAAGTTTGTGTCAAATGTTCATCCTGGTTTTTCTGTTGTTCAATCACGCACACACACACACACACACACACACACACACACACACACACACACACCTTTCAGTCCATACCACCAAACATCTTAAATCATCCTGCATCTTCTCCCCACTGACTTTGCAAGTGTTTGCCATCTCACACACACACGCACACACGCACACACACACACACACACACACACACACACACACACCAGTGGCGGTGTTGCAGCTGCTGCTTGCTGAAGCTTAACCTTCACACACACTTTGAAAAAAAGAAAAAAAGGAAAAAAAAGTTTACAAGAGCTTTATTCACAGACGTCTGGAAGAATGAGATGAACAGCTTTGTAAATAACTTCCTGTACATAAATTGCCTATTTGGGGGGTGGGAATGGGGGGGGTGGGGGGTTATGTGGGGAGGGGGGTGGGGTAGGAGTTGGGGGGGCGGGTGGGGGGAGATTTAGCCCGGTAGACTCTACTTTTCTGAACCTGATTCTATTTTTCATTTTATAAAAAAAAGAAAACCCCAAGCCTTTTTTTCCCAGTGGTGTTGTTGTTTTGGACGGACAGACAGAGCTTCTTACCGAGCCAACTGCAGGAAAAACTCCACCTTTGTACCAATTTCCAGAACGATGTCTTTGGTTACCTGTACATAATTTTAAAACGAATAAAAATTGCTACTTTCAGTACCTCCCGCTCGGTGTTTCTCCTCTCTGATGTCTGCTCGGTGTCGTGAATGTTTTTTTCTCCACAGACTCAAACTCAGCAGAGGAGGCGACCCAACCCTCCCACAGTGGAAAGCTCATTTTATTTACAAAAAAATATATATATATATATATATATATATATATATATATATATATATATTTATATATATATATTTTGAAGGGTTTAAAACTCAAATTTGCTTGTTTTTTCATCTCCAGACAATTTGACATTTTTTTTTCCTACCAGGTCTGATCACAGGACATGACTAGTCTGTCCCGGCTTGTTTGGACAAAGAGCAAAGTTTTAACAAAGAAACACACAAAAACTGAAAAAAAACAAAACAAAACAAAACTATAACTTATAACATTACATTTACAATTACTTGATTCAAAAATACTTTAATTTCTGTGTATTTCTCAATTAGAAAAAAGCAGATCTTAAATTATTTGAAATAGAAGGCAAGGCAATGAAATTCAGAATCCAGCCTTGTCCAGTGAATATCTGCATGGACAAATTGGGTATTGGGTATCTTTTTGCAGCAATATCCACACATTCTGACATACATGGGATGTGTCCTGCACTCTAAAATCTAAAAACAGCATTACACACAAAAGTACATTTTTTTTGCACTTTGTGTATTTACAGCATCATCTAAATATTCTGATTCTGAGAAGTGAAATGTGGCATCAGATGCACATTAACTGCAGCATGAAACATCTCAATACAATCTTGTAAAAAAAACAAAACAACAATAATGATAAAATATTAAAAAATAATAATACTCAGTCGTTACAAAACCAGTCTCTTTGTGTTATTTAGTCCCGCTTGTTCTCTCCCACATGTTCCCGTTAAAGCTCCGCTCCTCCTCCTCTCTGTGCGCCGGACCTCCGCTGCTCTTCCCCGGGTGAAAGTCTTTACCCGCCGGCGCTGCGGGCCCCTGTGAGGCGGGAGGGCCCCCCGGCGGTCTGGGTGTGTGGTCCGGTCCTGGGGCCCCGCAGGCTCCGTCCTGCAGCAGCTCGCTGAGCGTGGCGATGTAAATCTGCGCCATCTGGAGCGTCTCGGACTTGGAGAGCTTCTTGTCGCTCTCCAGGTTCGGGATGACGCTCCGCAGCCGGTCGAAGGCCACGTTCAGCCCCAGCATCCTCCTCCTCTCCCGGGCGTTGGCAGCGAGACGCCGCCGCCTCTGCGCCCGCTCCAGCGCGCACTTGTCCGGCTGCAGGTAGCGCAGCGCGCCGCCGCCGCCGCACGCGGGTCCGAGCCGGAGCTCCACGATGGCGCACGGAGCGTCGCGGTGGTCGCAGCCGCCTGTGGTGCGCTCCGGGTCGGCCCGCTCCTCCGCCAGGCTCCGCTGCACCAGAGTCTGGATCCCCGCGGGCAGAGCCGCCGGGGCCGCCGGGCCGCCGCCCTCCGTGTCCGCGGCCATGTAGGGCGCAAACAGGCTTCTCTGCGGCGGCATGGCTCCTCCGTGTGTGTGTTTTTAAAATTTATTTATTTTTTACAGTCTGTGTTCCGGACAGGCGATCCACCCGAAACGTCCCCAACTTCACAACTTTCAACTTTCTCAACTTTTGTGGGGGAGAATTTATTGACAGGGGAGCCGCGGGGACGCGCCGTGGATGCTCCCGGGGGCGTGGAGAGGGTCGTGTGCTGCCTAATGAACAGAGCCAAAGTCCCGGCAGGAGCTCCATTAACCAAGTTCATCAAAAGAGGATTAGAAGCGTCTCAGTGCGCGTCTATGGGCCGATACACGGACCCGGCCAAGCAGAGAGCGGCCCGGGACAGGGCGGGGGGCGGGGGGCCAAATAACAAGGAGATTCAACTATCAGCTCCAATCAGTTAGGACATGACCAAAGAGAAAAAAAAAAAAAAAAGAGAGAGAGAAACGCTTATTCATAATAAAGAGTTTACACCTCTCTTATAGAAGTGTGAAGTGCCTCAGAGGGGGAAAAATAAAAATACAATAAAAACATCAACACGTGTTTTTTTCGTGACCAGCAAGAAAGTTGTGACAGTTAAAAATACTGTGATGGATTCTATGAGATCACATAATAAACACAGGATATTGGCCTCAGAAACAACAAAAAAGCAAAGGGTGAGGTGAACTCAGCTTCATCCTCCATCATCTTCATTTTTTCTGAGCGCTGAGCTGAAATTAAAGAAGAGCAGTGGGTCTGATGAGAAATATTTGGATTTTAACGGCCTGGTAATATAAAGTCACAGCTAAGACTGAAGGAAAAGGGCTCTTTCTGTTCTTGGTTCTAGTTGTGTGACATAATTCTGACCAAAAGTCACTCAGGAGTCTGTAATAATGAAATAATAAAAAACAACTAAACATTACTCATAAATAATTACCAACAAACAGCCTG
>NC_043998.1:24768014-24788014 GCF_902150065.1 Myripristis murdjan
TTCGTTGCAAAAAACTCACTGCTGTGTTTTTTTTTTTGTGCAATGACAATAAAGAAAGTCTAAGTCTAAGACGCGGTTTGGGTGGTTTTCCATCACAGTTGAGTCCCACCTCACCGTGGGTGGAGTCGTCACAGCAAAGCTGCGCACCGTCCAGCTCCCTCTGGATTCTTTGGGCCGCCACCGAGCACAGAAAAGTCTCCACCTCCTCATTTGACCGCAGTTCCGGTTTGCTCGCCATTTTGCGACTTCAGTTCCATCCCCCCACTTGGAGAACCTTGTGTTTTTTATATAAACTAAAAGGAGTTGTAAATAAATAACTTGAATCCCCTTTATTCCTACTCTGACTCCTTCAGTTGTTGGTTGTTTGTCTCCTGAAAAAGGGGGACGTGACACTAATAAACCGCCAGCCGAGCTCCTTTTCCAGAGCCAGGAGGCGAGCGTCTTTGCTCCTTTAATACCTTTTCCCTCAGTCGGTAAGTCAGGACGGCACACTGAACTGGAGTCAAACTAGAACAGAAAATACAAAACAAAAATCCAGAGAACTGCTGTGATAAAATAGTAATAGTGAACTAAATATCACATCAGGTGTTTATAGTGTATGTATACAGCAGTGAGGTTGTTTTTATGTGCATTAATACAAAGTTATCACATGCGTGCAGTCTTACAGAACATATGTCAACGTCATCCTCATCAGTTCTCAAAACATATAAAAAACAGCAGATCCAGTGAGACAGCCATGTTCTTCCTCCCTGCTGCTCTACGTCCTGCTTCCTCTTTCCCCTAACCTTGCACCTTTCAAAATAAAGGCTCAACAATCTGTCTAAAACTGACAATAAAACACATCTTTAGCAGTGAACTTGGTCTTGTTGGTGTATTAAACACACTGAGGGCAGAGCGGGAGGGGGGGGGGTTGAGGTGAAAGTGGTGTCCAACATCTGCTCTCAGTCGGGGGAACGTGCGGAGCTGGTTAATCCACTGTGACGGTTTTAGGCAAAAGCGTCACAGTGGATTTATTTTATTTTAGTGAAGTTGTGTTTTTTATTCTCTGTTTAAGTCCTGGTTGTTACTGGAGCCTTGAGTGTGTTGAGCGGGACCGACACTACAAGAGAGTAACTACAAGACGAGACTGTTCAGTTCCATTTAGGCGCACCTCCTTCTCACAGTCTGCTCTATCAGTCAGAGGCAGCAAAATCTGAAACGGCCTGCCAACCTCCATAAGAGACTGCTCTGCTTTTCTTATTTTTAAAAGGCAGTTAAAAGACTGGCTCAAGTCCAACCAGACCTGTAATCACTGTTGACTGAATGTACATGGCTGCCCATGTCACTGCACATGTTCCCTCACGGACATGCGCAGTGACATGGGTAAACTATAAGGAGAACTACAGCACTTTACAAATGTACTACCTCCTCTCAATTCTTTTTACCACTGCAGCACTTTACAACTGTTACCTCTTCTCAATTCATCTTTAGCACAACTCCCAACAAGAAATCGTGTTCTGGTCTTGTTGCACCTCCATCCCGTATACTCACCTCTGACAGCTAACCCTTAACCTCAACAACTTTCCATGAGCACTGTAGCACTTTAAACACTGTATATCTTTGGTTTCGTTGTGTTTCTCAATCCATCTTAGCACAACTCCAGCAAGAAACCCTGCTCTGGTCTTTGCATTGCTGCATCTCCATCTCACTTATCCATCCCTGACAGTTCATCTTGGCCAATTTTATTTAATTGCATGATTGATTGTCTCTCTTTTTGTGTCATTGTCTGCCGGTCTCTGTTTCCCACATGGATATGTTGTATTCTTACTCTAAATTTTCTGTCTCCTGTGTCCCTGTTTTTATGTATTATGACCCTTGTGTCCCTTTTTGTATATTTTAATGGTTCTTTAACATCATGCCGGAGGACTGCGGTTGTAAACTAGCCTCTGGCTAACACTGGCACATTCACAGCAATGTTAATTAATGTGCATTGGCCTCTCTAAATAAATAAATAAAATAAATAAATGCCTGCCTGTCGTGTGTGTGGTGTGTAAAATGCATGTTTCCAGAGCGAGGTGTGTAAACGTGTTGCTGCCGCTGCTAAGTTAATGTGCACTGGGTTACTGTCTGTTATTGGGAAAGTTATGTGTGCAAATTTTTAATATTATATTCATTAGAGCAGTCTGGGTTGTTTGAATGAATGAGTGAATGCTGTGCAGCCTGTTGTATGTGTGACTGTTGCACTGCACAGGCTGAGGGTTTGTATGTAGGAAGTAAAGGCGTCATCGGCGAATTATCAGATAAAGTGCAACGCTGAGGAGGAAACGTCTTTATGCATTTCTGTGCACAAAATATTCCGTTTTTCTGCCCGTATGCCCGGCAAAGACAATATTCCTACTAAGCGGTTCACTCTTTAGGGTCATTTTAGGGAAAAAAATTAAGATTAAAGAGATTAAAGTGGTGCATTTATGAGGAAAACAAAACATAAATTTGTGAGGAAAAAAACTTGAAAACTCCAAAGTTAAAAAGTCACAAATTTACAAAAAAAATCAGAAACTCTGAGATTAAAACTGAGAATTTATTTTATTCATTATTGTGTGTGTGTGTGTGTGTGTGTGTGTGTGTGTGTGTGTTGGGTTGTTTGTTGCATGTGCACAAGCTGAGGATCTGTGTGATCAATCAATCAACCTATCAATCAGTCAATCCACCTGTCTACCTGTGTCTGATGTCCTTTTGTTGATCAGAGGATGGTTGGTGTGTTATTCCATCGATCGTCCTGTGTGTGTGTGTGTGTGTGTGTGTGTGTGTGTGCGTGTGCGTGTGCGTGTGTGTGTGTGTGTGTGTCTGTGTGTGTGTGTTTAATCCTCTGGGATTAAATTGACTTTGCTGCTGTAACACTCCAGCAGGCTAATCACAAATTGGCACACACAGCGATCGATGACATTATTAAACAGCATCTGGCTGCTGGAGATGAGACCGCAGCGTGTGTGTGTGTGTGTGTGTGTGTGATGTGTTAACATCCTGTGTGCTGTAATGCGCTGCAGTTTGATCTGCGGTGTCACGCCGGTCAGGAAGAACAAATAGAAGCAGCAGAACAGTGGAAGGTGGATAATCTGGATTATTTGCAGATTATGCTGCATCACAGATCTCATCGTGTGATGTCACAACACTCCACTTCCTGTTTGCATAACATCATGACCAGGACATAATCTGAAATTAGCCTTAGGACTCCCTTTAGTGAGACATGTGATCAAAAAAAAATAAGAAGAATAATAATCCAATTCAGTGAATCATAAAAACCTTTTAGTGTGTGTGTGTGTGTGTGTGTGTGTGTGTGTGTGTGTGTCTGTGTCTGTGTGTGAGTGTGTGAGTGTGTGTGTGTCAGTCCCCGGCTGCATCACAAACAAGCCGTGCTTCATTTGTTGATACTTGGCTGGAATTTAATTGGCCGTTTTTTTTTTTATACGACCTGGACGCAGCCAATCAGCATCAAATACATGAGTTCACATGTGATTTACTGAGTTCACATGTGATTTTCATGTCGGTTTGTTCACATGTGCGCTGCAAACATGAGATTATTTCACATGTGAAGACGCAGATCTCATGTTCAGTTCAGAATCCGGTCACATGTGAAGACGCTGATTCCACATGAGTTTGTGTGGCCCGTTTCCATTTCACATGTGGAAAATTTCAATCATGTGAACACGGCAAATCACATGTGAAAACCATCCAGTTCACATGTGAGATTTGTTTTCTGTTCATGTGAATTTTCCATGTGAAGGGTTAAAGTTCACATGTGAGAACGTGAGCTCACAGGTGAATTCTGCCAGTCAGTGTAAAAATGGCAAATTCACATGTGAAAAGGCGTGTTGCACATGTGACGCTGTGGTAAGGGGCGTGTCCTTTTCCTCGTCCTGCCTCCTCCTGATCTGATTGGTTGTTGAGTGGCTGAGTGTCGTTCACCTGCTCTCTGTCCCGTCAGCAGCTCCTCGGCCTCATCCTCACACCTCAATCTGGTTTTTCTCCCAACAAGCCAATAAAAAACCCCAAAAATCCCACCAGCAGGATTAGATAATCCCACCTGTTTCCAACGCTGATCCACTTTTCTCCAGAATTTTCTTCAGGTGTCACTTTCTGCCTCGTCTCAACACATTTAGACTGAAATAAATCCTGAAACAAGGGGGATTATCTCATCCCGCTGGTGGATTTCTCTCCTTGTTTGAAGAAAAACAGGATTTGAGCTCTGAAGATGAGAGCAAATAATTTTAATAACGTGTAGATTTTTTTCATTTTTTTTTTTTGTTATTTATTTTTATTTTAATTAATATTTTTGCTGAATATCAGCACATTCAACATATTCAGTATCATCAGGACAGAACATCTTGTTCTGTAATCTGTCTCTTCCTGGTTTAGGTGCTACTCCCCTTAGGTGTGTGTGTGTGTGTGTGTGTATTATGAAGTGTGTATCTGCATGTGCCTTCACGTGACCAACAGGATGTTTCAGGCCCCCCATGGACTGCTGTGCTCATTTCATCTCTCCATACACTGAAGTACAGCCAGATGCTGGGTGTGTGTGTGTGTGTGTGTGTGTGTGTGTGTGTGTGTGTGTGTGTGTGTGTGTGTGTGTATCATCCAGTGGAGGGCGCTGTGGACCTGAGAAACTGACTGATAAGAGTGTGGAAATTGGAAGAGAGAGAAGCAGAGACACTGGGAGTGTGTGTGTGTGTGTGTGTGTGTGTGTGAGAGAGAGAGAGAGAGAGAGAGAGAGAGAGAGAGATGTGAGGATGCAGAAGAAGAAGAGAAGCAGGGAGACACTCGACCTCGATCAGATCACAGATCTTCGACGGTCTCCGGTTCAAATCCCAAATCCCACCGGCAGGAAGAGTCTGTGTGTTGGGGAGAGTCAACGCTGCCCTTGAGCAACGTACTGCACCTCCAGCTGTGGTTGCGAGTGTGAAGCCATCAGTACGACAGCGAGTCGGGGCCAGAGCAGGGAGGGAAAACACGACACAGCTGGAGGAGGGGGGTGGGGGGGGATATCACAGGAATATTACAGGAATATCACAGGAATATTACAGGCAACAGTGTGGGGGGGGGACTAATCTGGAGCTTTAACATGTTCAGGTGTTGTGACTGTGGGTTAAAAATGTTCCTAACTCCTGCGTGCTGTGCTCTTAATTACATCCTGTTGTTGTCTTCTTGTTATTCGCGGCACCACAACGGGGATTTTCTCCGTCTCCGCGGAGCGATGGAAAATAAATCGACCAGAGTCAGGCCTTCTTCCTCTGTGGTGTCTAATAGTTTGTGGATCTGAGAGAAGTAAAACCAGGCCATTAAAAGTGGTTGGAAATAAACAAATGGTCCTTGAGAGAATTTGTTTTTCATTAAAATACAGCAACCGAATTCACGGCGGCGCGTCCGTCCTCTTCCCGTCCGCAGGAAACTGGACAAAGTGCTGGAGTTTGAGCCTGAATGTTGAAACACGGTCATCAAAAAACTTCCAAATGCACCGATAATTCCCATAAGCAAAAGTTAGTCACTTTGTTTATTATAATAACAATCATAATAAACATCATGGTAATCATTTTACACATAAAGACATTTTTTCACACAGATAAACTGTGCCACATCCAAATTATACAAACAGGTTCACATTAAAACAAGCAGGATTAAGACAGATTAACCCTCCTATTCTGTTCATTTTGGGCTAACACTCATGAGGTTCCCGGTCACATGTGACCGGTAACATTATATTTGATTATAAATCCACTCTGATACATATTATCACCTAATGTTGTGTTAGATCTTTTTATCAACTTCTGCTCTTGTGAAAATGACAAGTTTTGAACTTCTATTTGCTATGTATGTGCTGTAGGCCTAATTTACCTGAGATCATACCATTCGTTTTTTAGGGAAAAAAACATTATATAGATATTATTTTGACTATAACAAATACTCAGATGAAACATATTGTAGTATTTATCACAGAGTACTTCATTTCAATGTTTTCCAAGGACACTGTTTTGAAAACATTTCAATTTTCTAAATAGTGGCAAAAAAATAGCATCTTTTGTGTTCCCGTCAGCATTGACCACTATGATTTAGCTAGTCATCCTCATGACATTTTCACATGGAAGGTGACCGTTCCTCTCAGGTGGGGATGAGGTCCAGGAAAAATGACCATTTTTGGACCGAAAGGTGACCACAACTTCAGCTGGGTCTTCTTCCTGACACCTGACACCTGACAGGTGTCAGGTGTCAGGTGACAGGTGTTGGCAGTTCCCATGGTAGGTTCCCGTGAGGGTTGCCATGGAAGCCAAAAAGGGGCAAAGTTGTGTGTGTCTCTGTGTGTCTGTGTTCATGTGTGTGTGTGTGTGTGTGTGTGTGTGTGTGCCTGCTCAAAGACACCTACATGTTCGGGTGTGGGAAAGAAGTGTGAGAGATACTTTCCTGTGGGGGTTGCCATGGAAGCCAGAAAGGGGTATAAGGTGTGTGTGTGTGTGTGTGCCTGCTCAAAGACACCTACATGTTGGGGTGTGGGAAAGAAGTCTGAGAGATACTTTCCCGTGGGGGTTGCCATGGAAGCCAGAGAGGGTTATAAGGTGTGTGTGTGTGTGTGTGTGTGTGTATGTGTGTGTGCCTGCTCAAAGACACCTACATGTTGGGGTGTGGGAAAGAAGTCTGAGAGATACTTTCCCGTGGGGGTTGCCATGGAAGCCAGAAAGGGTTATAAGGTGTGTGTGTGTGTGTGTGTGTGTGTGTGTGTGTGCCTGCTCAAAGACACCTACATGTTGGGGTATGGGAAAGAAGTCTGAGAGATACTTTCCTGTGGGGGTTGCCATGGAAGCCAGAAAGGGGAATAAGGTGTGTGTGTGTGTGTGTGTGTGTGTTTGTGTGTGTGTTCACACACATCTGTGTCTGCTCAAAGACACCTGCATGTTGGGGTGTGGGAAAGGAGTGTGGGAATGTGTTTTATACACTAATTGTAGTCTTACCCATTCATTTCTAATGACCGGTCATTTGTGACCGGGAACACGATGGGTGTATACAAGTTAAATAAAACATTCAAAAATTAATAAAAATTCTCCAAATTTATTTTATGTGTTCAGATGCCATGTGTGAACAAAGTCATGGAACCTCATGACAAACAGATGAAATTAACTGCATTTTTTGGAGAGAAAACTTGTACACCGGTCAGATTTGACCGCGAACACGACAGGAGGGTTAAATAAAAGTCAACCTGCTCAACTCAGATTTTCCCTCCATCCCTCTGATACTGAGGGAAATATTCAAAGATGCTGTGAATCACATCAGATAGAAAAGACACATTTCACTGGAATTCAGCAGCTCATGTTTGGGAGCTCCACTAGAATTTCAAAATAAAGTTCCGTGGGTGGGCGCTGCCTTTGAAATGATGAAATGTCCCGCTGAAGCAGCTGAGCTGAGGAGATAAAAATGAAGAGAAATTTAAACAAATAGCCTAAACATCACGATAAAGCTGCTGTAAGGACGTCATTTATGGTGTGTGTCCTCTGGCAAACAGAGAGGAATCCTGCTGATCTCTGTGTTTTTAGTCTGTTTTTTTTAATAAATGATGGTGTTTTTCCGTGGCGTGTCGCGCTGAGCTAATGGATCCCTCTGAGCAGCATCGGGGGCATTCATCAAGCTACTCCTGTTTTCGTTGTTGTTGTTGTTGTTGTTGTTTGTCCCGGTGGATTTGGGAATCGGCCCGTAAACCCATTCCTGTAAACTCACTCCTTCAACATGGCGGCGTGTCCCTCCATGGCCAGGCTCAAGTGGTTGCCAGGCAACAGTGGTAGTGTGCAGTTAAACCTCTGGAGGATTCGCCCTCCGACATTAAAGCAGAATCGATTTAATTCCCGAGTGCAGGGAGCGTGCTGGAGTTTGTCCAGAGCAACAGTGTGGACAGAAAAACATGCAGGACACTCACAGCAGAGGTGTCTCCAGTCTCCTCTTCAGTGGTCACATCTGTTTTTTGGTGTTTTTTTTATTCTAAGAAGGTCAAAAATCTGCCAGTGGGATGAAATAATCCCACTTGTTTCCAACTCTACTCAGCTTGTTTGCAGAATCATCATGAATCCAGTCTCATTTGCTTGATCCCAGTGGCTGATCTGCCTCATTCTGCCTGATTCAGCACAAACTGATAAATATTTAAATCTAATTCCTGAAAAACTGGCGAGACATTCTTTTAGTCACTTCCACACCTTTACACCTGCATTAAAATGTGTCCCCACCTGCTCACCTGTGATCAGAGCTCACTGTCCCGCTTTGAATGCAGATAACCACTTAGCAACCACCCAGAACACCCTAGCAACCATCTAGGAACCACCACTTAGCAACCACCCAGAACACCCTAGCAACCACCTAGCAACCACCACTTAGCAACCACCCAGAACACCCTGGCAACCATCTAGCAACCATCACTTAGCAACCACCCAGAATAACTTGAAAATTGCTAAACAACCACCTAGAACACTTAGCAGCTTCGCGGAATGCCTTAGCAACAACCTAGAATACCATAGCAACCACTTAGCAACCATTCAGAACACCTTAGCAACCACCTAGAACACAACCACTTTGCAACCATCCAAAAAAACTTGTAAACTGTTTAAAAATGATTTTGAACACAGCAGCAACCAACTAGCAACCACCCAGAAGACATTAGCAACCTCCCAGAGCAACTTAAAATCAGTTTAACAACCACTTAACAAATACCCAGAACACCTTAGCAACTTCCTAGCAACCATCCAGAATGCCTTAGCAACCACCTAGAATACCTTAGCAACCACCTAGAACACAACCACCTTGAAACCACCCAGAACAACTTGTAAACTGCTTAACAACCACCTAGAACACTATAGCAGCCACTTAGCAACCACTCAGAAGACACGAGCAACCACGTAGAACACTCAGCAACCACCTGGAATACCATAGCAACTACCCAGAACCCCTTAGCAGCCACCCAGAACAACTTAAAAACTGCTTAACAACCACATACGGAACACCTGGAACACCTTAGCAACCACCTAGAACACAACCATGCAGCAACCACCCAGAACGACTTAGTAACCGCTTACCAACCACCTGAACCAGGGCAGCGGAGACAGCTGACCTGAACAGCAGTATGTATGACCGCCTTTACAGCTGGGGACGCACTGCTTTGGGAACACACACACACACACACACACCAACAACTCTAATGTGGATTGTTTTTGTTTGTCCAATAGAGAGATGCAGCTGATCACCAGTAGAGGGCGATACAACTCCTGGGTAAATACATCTGCTGGAAGCGCTTTAACTGGTGGTTTCATGTGGAGTGTGTGTGTGTGTGTGTGTGTGTGTGTGTGTGTGTGTGTGTGGACAGATGGAGTGAGGCAGATACACTTGCTGATGTAATTGTTAATTAGTGCAGAATTCACGACTAAGACAAAATAATTCTGTAAGTTTTAGGAGTGGTGCATGTGTGTATGTGTGTGTGTGTGTGTGTGTGTGTGTGTGTGTGTGTGTGTGTGCGTGTGAGTGTGTGTGTGTGTGTGTGTGTGTGTGTGTGTGTGTGTGTGTGTGTGTGTGTGTGTGTGTGTGTGTGAGTCCAATTAACTCATCCTGACTGTCTGCCTGCTGTGTGAGTTCCTAATGAAACAGAGGAACTTGTGTGTTGTAATAGCAGCGGCGCAGATGATTCACAATAGGACCAGACTGGTGTGTGTGTGTGTGTGTGTGTGTGTGTGTGCGTGTGCGTGTGCGTGTGTATGTGTGTGTGTGTGTGTCCTGCAGAACAAAAAGCAGCATCTTAACCTTTCTACTCACACATTGAAGGATAAAGCACCTGTTCACCCCAACTTTAACCAGCATTAATAAACGGAATAAATTGAAAGTTCATTAAAGGTTAGTTAATAGCAACGCATTGATAATAATGTTTACTGATCATAAGAAATCATTTGTAAAGCATAAACAAACATCACACAGACAGATGGAGGAGATATTTTCGACGTTATTAAATAGTTAAAAACTGCTCTGTGAACAGTCTGTAAACATAATTTGGAGGGTTATTATAAAGCTGATACAGCTCATAATTCAAGGATTCAAGGATTCAATTAACTTTATTGTCATACCAGCTCACATTTACATGCTAGTGGTATGAAATTAGCACTCAGGTCCCGGTATAAGCCTAAATAAATAAATAAAACAAGGAAAAAAAAAAAAAAAAAGTGTAAATATAGAATATAAGTATATATAGAATATAGAATATAAGTATAAACAGTATATATAAACAATATGTGTGAATATAAAAAGTATGTATAACTATAAACAGCATATATAAACAAATATAAACAGCGTATGTAAATATAAATAGTATATATATAATAAATATAAATAAACAGCCTATGTATATATAAGTAGTATATGTATAATAAATATAAAAATATATATAAACAATAAATATAAAAATATAAACAGCCTATATAAATATAAATATATATATATATATATATATATATATATATATATATATATATATATATATATATATATATATATATATATATATATAAACAGTGTATATGAATATAAAAAAAAAATTTGACCATTGAAGTTGCCATTCAAATAATGTTTATGAATTATGAAGTATTTGTTTACCATTTCACCGGTAATTAAAATCATCAGTTTCAAGATGTGTATTTCAGCTCCACATGATCCTCTGAGTGAATCAGACACTGATGGGAGGTTTAGTTTTCATTTTGAGACAGCCAGGCTAACGACTCCCATAGACTTCAAGTCTTTATGCTAAGCTAACAGGAGATGCTAACCATAGGACCTGAACCACTCCGTCTGGAGAAGTCAGCGGAATAAAAAGGAGATTTTGCCACATTTTCAGCTCACGTTTTGAAGGTCACAGTATTTCTGCATGAGAGCAGGATGCTTTATGTTCCACAGCTGCAACAACCGGCCGGAATATTTTTTGGCAAACGTTTTAAAATCAAACTATAAAACAGACAAGAAATCTGCTCATCTGCACGCTTTGGATGCAGAAACTGTTTGTTCACTGGTTTGGAAAATTTAGATTTTTGCTCGGGGAAAAAGGTTTGTGATGCCAGAAAAGTCAATGAAGTGAAGGTAAACACACACACACACACACACACACACACACACACACACACACACACACACAGGGCACAGTGTTTAGTGACCTGCTGGTCTCAGTTTGTGTTGCTTTTCTGGTAATTAGTCGTCTTAATTCAGCAGCTAATGCTCTCATTAGACTGGGAACTGTATGGACAAGAGTGTGTGTGTGTGTGTGTGTGCGTGTGAGTGTGTGTGTGTGTGTGTGTGTGTTTGAATGACCCAGTGAACACACTGCCTATTACGAGGTTTCTGGCTCGAGTCGGGAGGCCATGCAATTATATTCACTCTCTCGCTCTCTCTCTGTGCAATACTAGTGGTCGAGCAAGGCTCTAACACAGGCACAGTTGTGGGTTCAATTCCCACTTGGCTCACACACACACACACACACACACACACACACACACACACACAGATGCACCGCATATAAAATCCATGTTTCCATTACTGTAAGACACCCTAGATTTAAAAAAAAAGAAAAAACTCACTAATTGGCATTTGTAAAGCCAACTTTCCCTGTGTGTGTGTGTGTGTGTGTGTGTGTGTGTGTGTGTGTGTGTGTGTGTGTCCTGCCTTCCTGCTGAAGGTTAGTTAAAGCCAGCAGGGGAGCTGAATGCAGAGCAAGTGATGAGCCAGAAGCTGTGTGTGTGTGTGTGTGTGTGTGTGTGTGTGTGTGTGTGTGTGTGTGTGTGTGTGTGTGTGTGTGTGTTACCTGCTGCCAGAGTCCAGCTGTGAACGAGATGCTGATTACCTGGCAAAACTCTCTCCTCCTCTCTCTCTCTCTCCCTCTCTCTGTGTGTGTGTGTGTGTGTGTGTGTGTGTGTGCGTGCGTGCGTGCATATTTGTGTGTGTGTGTGTGTGTGTGTGTGTGTGTGTGTGTGTGTGTGTGTGTGTGTGTGTGTCTTCCTGCATATGTTCAGAGGAAAAGTGAAGCTGGCTAAATGTCCGCCCTGCGTCCTGAGGCGACAGTTTGTGTGAAGCTGCGAGGAGAATTAGTTTTACACCAATACAGTAAATTAATATGGGACACGGTGTGTGTGAGTGTGTGTGTGTGTGTGTGTGTGTGTGTGTGTGTGTGTGTGTGTGTGTATTTTCTGCTGACCCTCTGTCTAAAACTAAATAACCTAAAAAATATTTCATTAGTTTGTAAGATTTGGATTTTGGTAAGAGTCTGGTTGTGCTTCTGGGTTTTTTGGGTCACATATTTGTAAATACTCAATTACCCACAATGCCTTGTGCCGCGCACCTCCGTCAGCTCCGCCCACCTCCGCCCTCCGTCCAGCTGAAGGCAAACTGTTTTTTCCTAGCATGGCGACATCATTTTTAAATTTACATTTTGAGTGGCTCATTGGTAATTCCAAGGAAATATTCTCTCAGATTAAAATCCTGGTGATTTGAGTGTGTGTGTGTGTGTGTGTGTGTGTGTGTGTGTGTGTGTGTGTGTGAAAGAGCACACACACACACACACACACACACACACACAGACATGGTGAAGTCTGCTAAATCATACAACACCATCTCATTAAAGCTCGCCAAGGCTCTTCTGCTCTGCCTGTCTGTGTGTGTGTGTGTGTGTGTGTGTGTGTGTGGTTTGACAGCCTCAAGGGTCATTCTCTCAGTGCAAAAATACCTGTGTGTGTGTGTGTGTGTGTGTGTG
This sequence comes from Myripristis murdjan, assembly GCF_902150065.1. Taxonomy (NCBI): domain Eukaryota; kingdom Metazoa; phylum Chordata; class Actinopteri; order Holocentriformes; family Holocentridae; genus Myripristis; species Myripristis murdjan. The sequence continues at coordinate 24,780,793 of NC_043998.1, forward strand.
TGTGTGTGTATCGGCCCATTTATTTTTGTGTGTGCATGTGATTTATGTGGACTAGCCTGAAGGTATTTCTGTCTGTCTGTTTGTGTGTGTGTGTGTGTGTGTGTGTGTGTGTGTCCAGCAGATGGCCAGCGAGGAGAAGCTTAATGGGATGTGATTGGCTCTCGCCCGGCAACAGAAGGCCATCGCTGGTCCTCCATCAGAAAGCTGCAGACGGAGGAGGAGGTCTGGAGGAGATCAGCTCGATCCCAGCAGCCTCGGCGGCCTCCGCCTTCACGGGACGCCATGTTGGGGCCAACGTGGGGAAAAATATCACAGAGTTGGGGAAGAGGAGGAAATATTCAGAGAAAAAAAACTCCAAGATTAAAACTGGAGATTCATGAGGAAAAAAAAACGTAGGTATTCTCTGACATTAAAGTGGTAAATTTGCAAGAAAAACTCAAATATACAGATATAAAAGATATAAATCAGAAATTTATGAGGAAAAACTTTTAGAAGCTGATATGATCTCTCTACAAGAAGAGAAAAACACACAAAAAAAAATGTGCCAAAGCCAATGCAAGAGAGAAAGAGAGAGAGAAACGCTGTAAAAAGTGTCAGAGGCCGAAATAATCTGTGAGCGATCTGAACGAGCCGGCGGCTTCATCACTGATTTGATAAGAGTGAGTTTTTTTTTTTTTTTTTAACTTATTACAGCAGCTGGATCTCAACGTTTCCTGTCGAAACTTTGATCTACAATAATTAAAAAAAAAAAAAATACAGATCTATACTGAAATACTCTAGATCACACTGCAAAAATGCAAAATCTTACCAAGATTATTTGTCTTATTTCTAGTCAAAATATCTCATTACACTTAAAATAAGACATGATCACCTCAGAAGTAACTTGTTTTTACACAATTTTCACTTGTTTCAAGTGAAAATTCATTTGAAACAAGTGAAAATTTGCTTGTTTCATTGGCAAAATTTGCCAGTGGAAAAAGTGAAAATTCACTTGAAATAAGTGAAAATTAGCTAGAAACAAGAAACAAATTTTGCCATTGAAACAAGCAAATTTTCACTTGAAACGAGAGACAATTGTCTAAAAACAAGTTACTTCTGAGGTGATCATGTCTTATTTTAAGTGTAATGAGATATTTTGACTAGAAATAAGACAAATAATCTTGGTAAGATTTTGAGTTTTTGCAGTGCAGGGGTTAGAAATGTAATAAAAAATAAAGTAAATAAACAGGCCTGTAATGGTCTCTTGTTGAAATAAAATTTTACTTTCAAACTGAATGGCTGTTAAACTCTCCAGTCTCAGGTGATTCTGTTGTGGTGAAGCTCTAACCCGAACCCTAACACGAGAGCCAATCAAAACCCAGGCTCAGAATCTGAGAGAAAATAAACCAGATGGACATTTTCCAGCAGTTTTTCTCTGACGTGGCGCTCAACCTGCGTCAGTCGTCGGGTTTCCATCCACCTGTTTTTATTCACATTTTCAATTTGTGCTTTAAAAACCCGAATGGAAACACTGAAAGTTCGAAAAAAAAAAAATAAATAAATAAAAATCTCCAAATAATACAAAAAAAATTTCTACACTTGGGGGCGGTGGAAAAGTTGGTGTATGGATAAAAGGGAAATGCGAATCAGTTGCTATGGAAACATGTTTAGTGACTAAACGGTGGGCGTTCATGATCACGTGACTTCCACTCCACTGTACATGATGACAACAACAACTGCTCTCTTTGGAGCGAAGAAGAGACTTGAACTTTTCTTGAACTGACTAAAGAAAACAATATTAATGCAAACAACAAAGTTTTGATTTTTGACATACACGCCTGTAACACGCCGTCACGTTGCGCCCTCTTCTTCTGCAGTGGTTTAATGTCACCCGGCTGGAGAATTATCGCCACCTAGTGCTCACCTCGATGAACTCCAACTCCAAATATTCACATAACAGAAGTGGATGGAAACGTGCATAAATTCGCATTTTGTTTTGCAGATTTCCTGAAAATTCGGTTAAAATTTGCGGTAGATCTGGATGGAAACCCGACTGGTGACACAAAGATGGGACTTCACCGCCAGCTGAGCCTCTCACTGTCGTGTCTGCTGTTCGATGAATGAGCGTTATTCTAGTCTTTCCTGACAGGTGTCGTGTCGAAAAGCAACATTAAATGACCGAGTCTGGAAAATGTGCCTGTCCAGACGGCAAAACGCAGCGATGTCCTCGATCGTCAGAAAACTGCAGGTTCATTATTTCTGGAATAAGCGCTGCCGTTTCTCCGTGAACGCCGGCAGAGTTCAGGTCACCTGCTCGCCAGCCGGAGCGTCTCTCCACGGCGGGCAGCAGCTCTGACTGACAGCTGTTGCCGGCGTGTCTTCAGCGGTCTGAGCCACAACTTCTGGCAAAGTCAAAACGACATGTTTTGACATCTTGTCAAATCGCTCTCAGAGGCGATTACATTATTTATTGAGAGGATTTGAGAGAATTGGCTCGGTGTGCCTGCTGCTCTGCTGCTGCAGCTCCTGTCATTTACATCTCACCTTTTAAAGATTTAGCTGCCTCTCTCTCTCTCTCTCTCAGGCTGAACTTCAGTTTTCCGCAGCAGCCGGAGGTTTGATGTCGTGCTGGCGCTCACGTGGCGCCCGATGGATGCAAATCAGCGGCAGCGGGGCTCGAACCTGTGACCTTTCAGCTTTAATGCCTTTGAATGAGAAAGACGTCCACAGCTCTGCCGATGCCATGCTTTCCCTCAAGATCTGCCATTTCCACATCACAGTTACTTACTTTTAGTGTTTTTAATTGAAGGTCATGTTGTTTGTGGAGTATTTCTGTTCCTGGAGGAAAATTCAATTCAATTCTGTTGAATCAAAGCAAACCTGAACAGCTCACTACAGACAAGGGAACAAAAGCATCCTGACATAGTTCTGTGGCTTAGTCATCAACCTGGTATTCCATCTTTACCTCAGTGAGGGAGGGCTCTGTCGCCCCCTCATCCTCATTTTGGCCAGTCAGTCCACATCTACCTGTTTCTCCTGCCTACTTAGATCCAGCTGACAAAAAGGGTCAAACCAACTGTAAAAACAGTTAAAGTGTGGACAGATGAAGCTGCAGCAGCTCTACAGGACTGTTTTGAATGCACAGACTGGCAGATGTTCAAAGATGCTGCTACCCAGGAGAACCACATCGACCTTGAGGAATAGCCTACACATCATCAGTGACATCATATATCAGCAAATGTGCTGATGATGTGAGAAATGCCATGTTTAATAATAGTCCAGTCATTTTATGAAAAAACCTAGGACAAATTGCAAGAGAAGCAAACTCAACTGATTTTGTATCCTCAGTTTGTCCTGATTGAGGGAAAAAAAAAAGTCACAAGGAATCCCATTGGTGGAAAGTTTAGAAAATCAGAACATTTTGGCATTTATTCCTTATATTCCTTATTAGCGCATATCAAATCAGATAATGTGTGATATGCATGTGTAAACAGAATAATTCAAAGAACTTGTAACTGACTTTTTTTCTTGTTTTTATGTGTGTAATCAACTTGTGAATTTTTATAGTGATATCTGAAAGTCAAATGTTGAACCCCTTTCCCCTGTGTGTTAAAAACAGTGTTTTTTGGTATTATGTGGTCATAAATAGGTGATTTTCAAAACTTTCCACCAATGGGATTTCTTGGGATTTTTTTCCCTCACTCAAACTGAGGATACAAAATCAGTTGAGTTTGCTTCTCTTGCAATTTGTCCTCGGTTGACCCCAATTTTGGCCTAAAATTACTGGACTATAAATCAATCAAGAGGGAACCACATTTTAATTTCTTAATTGGTTGTATAATGACCAATAAACGTCCTTGTATCCTTGTATTTTCTTTCCCCTTTTTAAATTAGCATGCCCCCTGCCCAGACACACACACACACACACACACACACACACACAGTTGCATTTAAGCTGTTCGTTTTTTTTTCTTTCTTTTTTCTTTTTATCATAAATCCATCTGGCGTTGGTTGGAGGCTGTTATCTTCCACAGTCTGCAGCAGTGTGAGTGTGAGTGTGTGGGATCGGTGACGCTCAACCTGCACAGCGCTGACTCTCTTTACTCTCCTTACAGGTCGAGTTCAGAGATAAAATGCCGAGGCGTCCCGGAGAAATCAGGAAGACAAAAAGGATAAACGTCTGCATTGTGGACAGCTGCTTCCTTTAAATGTGTGGTTTAAACCCAACGCTGATCACTCAGAGACACACCGCCAACACATCCAGCACCACCTGCCCACCTGAAGACCCACCTGAAGACCCACCCAAACACCACCTGGAGATCACCAAGACACCAACCTGAGAAGCAACTGAATACCCACCTGAAGACCCACCTGAAGACCCACCCAAACACCGACCTTAGAACCACCTGAAGACCCACCTGAAGACCCACCCAAACACAGACCTTAGAACCACCTGAAGACCCACCCAAACACCGACCTTAGAACCACCTGAAGACCCACCTGAAGACCCACCCAAACACCGACCTTAGAACCACCTTAAGACCCACCTGAAGACCCACCCAAACACCACCTGGAGATCACCAAGACACCAACCTGAGAAGCAACTGAATACCCACCTGAAGACCCACCTGAAGACCCACTCAAACACTGACCGAAGACCCACCTGAAAACCCACCTTAAGACCCACCTGAAGACCCACCTGAAAACCCACCTGAAGACCCACCAACACACCCAACTGAACACACAAACTCCAGAGACTTTCACTGGTGCTCAAACTGTAATTTTTCACTGTGATGGAGCTCGGCTAATGACAAGTCTTTACGCTAAAACACCCACCTGAGAACCCACCAAAACACCTACCTGAAGACATCGACACTCACCTGAGGACCCCAAGACAGCCCGCTGAAGATCCCAAGATACCCACCTGGACACCCAGAAACTCCAGAGACTTTATTTGGTGTTCAAAGGGTTTATTTTTTCACTTTGATGGAGCCAGGCTAACGACTCCCATAGACTTCAAGTCTTTATGCTAAGCTAACAAGAAATGCTACCCACAGGACCTAAACCACTGGACGTCCCGAGGTGAAGACGATGTCCAACATCCGGTCCCAGTCTGGGGGAGTCGGGAAAAGGAGATTTTTCCCCAAAACGTTGGGAGTATTCCTTGAAGGGTTTAATCAGTGCCAGGAATGTCTTTTGTAGATAAATTAACAAATGAAGTAGTGACTGCAGGGCACTTAGTAGAGCTCAAAGTGTTAACGTGCTCCTGTCTATCCGAGGTGAGCGATGCGTATGGCTGCGTGGGAGGAAATCTGCCGCAGCACCTGGTTCAGAGATTTAAACCGCCTGATGGTGTGAAACTGAGTGGGCTTGTTCAGGATGGAGCAGAAAAATCCTCTTGTTCCTCCTGTGCTTTATTTCCCTCTTAATATTCATCATGACAGTGTGATTCCTTTTCATCTCCCTCACGCCTCATGTTCCTTTTTTTCTCCCGCTTCTTGTTCTACCTCGTGTTCCTTTGTCTCGCTTTTCAGGAGACTTGTCGCTGTTTCCATCCAGCCACATTTTGCTCAGTTTTGTAAGTTTTGTAATTGGAAAAGGGTGAATAAAAACATGCAACTCAACAACAAAAACAAACAAAAAAAAAAAAAGTATCACAAAAATGTGAAGTGTATTTTGGGTTAAGTTGCATTTGTTAAGACCTCAAGAAAAGAAGCTTCTGCTCTCTGGTTCTTACATAAACGTATTTTAAGACCCATCCCTGGCATTGATTAAACCCTTAAAAATTCATTTCTGTTCAACAAAATTCCATAGTTAGAAGTTTTTCCATGACAAAAAAAAAAAAAAAAAAAAATCCCTTCATGTCTTAAAATGGCTTATCTGTAACTCCACACCTTCGCCTTCATCCAGTATGTGCAAATTTATGAATATGCAAATAATCCCAGCCTCTATTCAAATCTCAGAAACCGATTCCTAAGAAGAAGAAGAAGAAGACGAGGGAGCCGTATCAGCACGGTGACGTCACTGTCCGCTAACCTGACCTGTTAGTGAAATATATCACAGTATATATTATATAGCATTATCTAGCATTTTTTTTTTTTTTTTGTGTGTGTGTGTGTGTGGTTGTAGGTTGTAACCGTCGTATGGTTCCTAGTTTTAATTATATAAATTTCAAATAACATTGCAGGCTGAAATATCCATTACAAAACCAGGACAAGCCTATTTTTTTGGAACTGTCCCTTTAATTTAAATTCATTTGTCCCTAACCGGGTCCTGACGGGATCCAAAAGCATCGTCGTCACACAGACGGGAACCAATCAGGTTTGGGCACGTTTTCCATCTTTTTTTCCAACAAACAAACAAACAAAAAAAAAATGAACACACACACATTTATGGCACTTCATCGAATTTAAAATATTTGTGCCTCTTTGTTTGTTCAGGAAACATCACGGGGGGGGGCGGAGCTTCAGCCGCTCTCTGCGGGGCGTGTCTCCATGGTAACCCCAGAGGCTCGCTGCACCGCCGCACGGCGCTCAGATCGAGTCATGGCTCCTGTCCACAGGTGTGTGTGTGTGTGTGTGTGTGTGTGTTGGATGCTTGGTGGGCGTGGCAGCTCCTGATGATTGACAGCTGCTCTCCTCGCTGCACCTGATTGGACGAACGCTTCACCAGTGGGTCGTCCTCTCCCGGATTTTGAAGCGGACCAACATGGCGGCTCTTCAGGAAACTGTGTTTGATATCAGGAGAACAGCTGCTGGCTCTGTCTTCATGTCAGATCCAAGAGTCTCTCAGGAGCTTCCAGACGCCTAATTTGCATAAAGTAGCTCAGACCTCAATTTTATGCAAATGAGGGGACAATGACGTGACGCCCCGCCTCTCGAAACGCAGACACTGAACGGGAGGCGTGGAAATGACGTGAACCGTGAGAGACACACATCTTCACTGAGATTACCTGCTGCTGTTTATTATAATATATTTTATTTTATTTTATTTTATTTTATTTTATTTTATTTTATTTCACTTGCTGAGGTCGTGTTCTGGTAGCTGACGTTGTTCGCCATCGTGGGATTTCCCGTCGGGTCAGGACTCCTTCAGAGCCCGACGCCGCTTCCTCTTGTCTTCCTTCTCTTTGCGCTTGTCTTTCCCGCTCCTGCGAACCTCGCCGCGTGAGACGACTGAACTTTTTCAAAGGACGGGTAGAAAATCAGAGAGGCGGAATCATCGTCTTAATTAGAGAAACTGT
>NC_043998.1:24790514-24805514 GCF_902150065.1 Myripristis murdjan
GTGGAAACTTTATTTATTTTGTACATGATGGCTTTATTTAACCCTTTGAAACCTGAGCAGACTTATTTTATTACAAAAAAAAAAAAAAAAACATGGGGGGAAAGGCAATTAATAACAAGAAATGACATGAGAATTAGAGGGGAAAAAATAAATAAATGTAAATTAAAAAAAAAACAAAACAAAACAAGGAAATGACCTGAAACTAAGCGACCAATTAAAAAAAATCCTGAATCCAGAATGAAAATAAATATGTAATAATGATAATTATTACAGGCGTCATGTTTCTTTCCTCTGCCTCCCAGAGCTGCTGCTGATTCACAAGCTAAGCTCATTAGTTCTTTATTTTTTGGTTCATTTTAAAGTTTATTTCCTATAAAGCCCCGTGGCCTCAGAGCGGCCCCCAAACTTCTGATCGCTGCTGTGATCCACTGAAGCTTTTTCAACTTGTTAAACTAATCTGTCCTGATTGAAATTTGTTCTCGGCAGGTAATTTGTTTCTTTGCTCTTCTCTTAGCAGATAAGCCGGGAAGTTAATTTCGGACGCTGGTTCGTAGAACTAAAAAGCCATTTCCTGGCTTACTGAACTGTGTCTCCTAGAGAGTCCTGCTCGCTGGCTTTTGGAGTTGCAATGAAAATTGTCTGAGTGTTGCTTGGCCACTGTTTTTTCTGATGCAACTCTCCTCTGTGCAGGTAAGGATGGAAAAAGTTCACAAATCCTTCATTTCAGTAAAAGCAGCAAAACCATAATGGAAAACTCCCCAATTTCAAAGTAAAAGTCCTGGTTCCCTTCATGTTCTTTCAGTAAAAAAGCAGTATTCTTGGTAAAAGTGCAGAACAGTTCCTTTCAGAGAGTTCAGTTCTTGCTGCAGGAACCTGTAAGAAGTATTTCGATGTTGTAGCTCGAACTGCTCCACATCCTGTCGGCTGGTTTTCTCTCTAACAATGCAAGTTCACCTTTACTTAACCAGGAAAGGCTCACCGAGATGAAAAGGCTCTTTTGCAAGAGCATCCTGGCCAAGGACAGGCAGCAGTTCAGATAACAGGGTTGCAAACACACAATCACATATAACAAGTTTCAATAAAAACTCACACGTAAGCAGATATGCAGGTTGGCGTGCTAATCTAATTGAGATATTAACAAAAAAAAAGTATTTATCACGAAAAAGTGCTATCTAGCCGGCAATTTTCCCCACAATTGGCGCAAAGCGTTGAGCATATGAGAAACTGCTGAACAGAGTTTCATGTCCGTCGGACCAAGTGATGCCGAGATAAAAGTACTTTAGGGTAAAAGCTCCACCTAGTGGCTGATTTGCACCACATTTTGCAGCAAGCATGAGTGGGGGATGGTAAACCTGGTACGGTGAGATATAACACACTTCCTGTTTTCAGTGCAATGTGAAGGAAGTTGTTCCTTTGTGATTTTTGCTCATGCAGACACATACAAGCTGATAAAAGCTTGGGCGGTTTCAGTCGTTCTTCTTTGCCATTTCTGCTGTTAAAACAAGTCGATAACACTCAACGCTCTGAGTCTCCTGCCGTAAAACTGCTGTTTCTGCGGTGGAAAGCGAAGCCCACAGGGTCGGTGTTTGTAACTCAGTGGAGAGGAGAGCAGCGAGCTCAGGAAACAGCTCTGCATGACGGCGGGACGGATACTGAGGGAAGATTTTTATTTTTTTTTTTTATCATCGGTTAACAAGTGATCTGCGAAAACTGCTTTCAGTGGGACAGCGGTGCCTGTCAGAAATAATCAAATCCTCCTTGAAAAAAAAAAAAAAAAAAAAAAAAAGAAGAGAGAATCCCTCATGGTAGGAAGGCAGCAGAAACCACGCTTTTCTTTTTCAAAGCCCAGAGCTCATTTCATTGTGAGACACGTACACGCAGCACACTACACCACATGTGGAGCTGCATTATCCGCCTCCGCTGGTTTAATATGCTGCTGCACCTAAAGAACAGGCTGTAGATCCCCGCACTGAGATGTCTAGGTCAGGGGGTTTTCAAAGTGGAGGCTCCCACTTGAGAGTCTTCCAGGTGGACCTCAGCACCTAATTTCACTTTAATTCACCAAAATTTAGGGGTGGAAAAAAATGGATTCACCCAAGTATCCCCAAGAATCAATTTAAAGTAAAGATATTGAAATCATATGAAACTAGACAACCTACAGAAGCTGTTGCCATGCTGGGTTGTCGACATCGAGGCTAAATATCGCTCCAAATTTCGGTGAGGAAAAAATTTGCATGGCTATTTTCAGCTATCTGAATGAAAATGGCTTCTATGGACATCAACGGGTCTCAAGCCCTCCTGTGAAACCCGCAGACCCCCAGAGGTCTCTTAAATACATCAAGGACTTCTTCAAGAACTTCAAGAACCAGTGAACTCCCATGACAGCCTGGAACTCCCTGAAGAACTCTGTAAAGACCTCTGGAAATCCTAAAGACGTCATGGAGACCTTAAACAGTGCCCTTGAATTCCCTGAAGGACCACCGGAACCACTGAGGGACCTCAGGGAACACCTGGAACTTTCCTCCTTCAAGGACTTATGGGGGTCCCTCATTGACCCATGGGACTGCTCGAGAACACCAAGAACTCCCACAAATACTTCCAGACCTACTGTTTTTACCTTAGGAAAAAAAAAATCAGGAACTTGCCCAAGCCCTCCTGTGAAACCCAAAGACCCCCAGAGGTCTCTAAAGTACGTCAAGGACTTCTTGAAGAACTCCTGGGGACTCCAAAGGACAACATGGAACCAGTTACCTCCCACGACAGCCTGGAACTTCCTGAGGAACCCTTGGGACCCCCTTTCAGTACCTGTGGGACTCCCTCCGCGACCCATGGGACAACTCCAGCACCCCCTGGTGTCCTCAAAAACTCATTAGAACCACAAACAGTGCCCTGGAAGTCCCTGAAGGACCTCTGAGAACACCAGGTACTTCCTCAAAAAAAACCAAAAAAACCTTGGAACCCTAGGAACATCCTGAAGGACCCATGGCTCTCCTTCAAGAACCTGTGGAGGTCCCTCGGTGACCCATGGGACTGCTCAGGAACCCCCTGGGACAACCTCAAGGGCCCCGGGACCCTCCAAACCCCCTGGAACTTCTTAAAGTACCTCCTCACCTCTGTCGCGGATCCCCTGAGGGCCTTAAAGGGACGTCCCTCAAGGATCCCTGGACTCCAGCACCTATGAGAACCCCATCAGAGACCCGTGAGGCCGCTCAAGGACTCCTGGAACTCCCTCAAGCACCGGATTAAGTCACGGCTGACCCCTGAACACATCACTCATTCAAATGCACCGACACAAAAAGGAGTCCGTTAAAAAAAAATTGGGCTTTGACCACAGTGAAATGTGGGCGTGTGTGTGTGTGTGTGTGTGTGTGTGTGTGTGCAGATACAGTAGATGTGATTCATTTCCTCTCGCTGGGTTTTTGATTCATGCATTGTTACTCAGTCAAAGGAGGTTTTTCTTTTATTTTTAAATAACGGAAGCGACGGCGTCTCAGACTCATTTGCAATGGATGAGACTTCAGGCAGATGAGCATGCACGCACACGCACACACACACACACACACACACACACACACACACACACACACACACACACAGAGTCTCTGAGCATGTCTATCTCTCTGAAAAGCACACTGGGGATGAGGCTACTGTACGAGTGTGCGTGTACTCACACTCTCCCACACACACACACACACACACACACACACACACACACACACACAGATGCGTGTGCCCATGTCGCTCTGGGGGGTGTGAGCTGAGGAGAGGGGGCTGATGGGATATCGTTGTGCAGAGAAAGAAGTTTGTGATCAAAGACAGAGCTGTAGGTGTCACTGAGAGAGAGAGAGAACACAGAGAGAGAGAGAGAGAGAACAGAGAGAGAGAGAGAGAGAGAGAGAACAGAGAGAGAGAGAGAGAGAGAGAGAGAGAGAACAGAGAGAGAGACTCAGGGCATCGAGCAGCCTGAGTGGGAGGGAGACTCTCTCTCTCTGTTCTCTCTCTCCCTCTCTCTCCCTCTCTCTCTCTCTCTCTGTGTGTGTGTGTGTGTGTGTGTGTGTGTGTGTGTGTGTGTGTGTGTGTGTGCGTGGGAGAGGGGGCGGTCGTGCTTGTGGGTATACAGTGTGAAAATACAGTATGTTTGTGATGGAGTGTGGTCATATACAGTTTACAGAACAGTGTGTGTGTGTGTGTGTGTGTGTGTTCTTGTGTTTCCATACTTGTGGGGACCAAAGCGCTGGACCAACACACACTAATCTGATCACAAAACCAAAACACTGTAGCATGTGTGTGTGTGTGTGTGTGTATACATACATAACAAAGGCATGCCAAGAAAATGAAGGTCTTCCCAATGTACACACACACACACACACACACACACACACACCTGTCCAGAAGGACCTGAGTCAGAGAGGAGCCTGTCACCTGTCGTCCTTCACAAACCAACTTCTTCTCTCTCTTTTGTTTTTTCTTCATGTTCAGTCAGAGCTTCTGTTTTTGGAAAATATAACTTGCATAGAAAGTCTTCATGACTCCCATGAGCCGCTGTGGATCGCTTTGTTCTGAGCTGTACTGCGTTACAGTGTGTGTGTGTGTGTGTGTGTGTGTGTGTGTGTGTTCTAAGCTCAGTCCTGTCTGTGTGTATCAAAGGATTTCCTCGGAGATTTGGACTCATAATCATTTTCTAGCGGCGACTGTTGAGGTTTTTGTGGCACGGTGTCTGTTTCATTATTGTGTGTGTGTGTGTGTGTGTGTGTGTGTGTGTGTGTGTGTGTGTGTGTGTGTGTCAGTAAACAAGCAACAGCAATAAAATGTCGCGGCCAGGAGTCAGCCTGCAGACGTTTCCCGGCTGAAACCCCGCCTCCAAACTGCAGCTATTGGTGGAAAACTGGACTCTCACTTCCTGTTGTTATGCACACTTTTATTTTCTTCTTATTTCTTCTTCTTCTTATTTTTATCTTTGACCCCCAGCTGCTGCGGCCCAAATGCTGTGAAAGAGCCTCCACATCAGCAGCAGCAGCAGCTCTTGTGACTTTCCCACTCGTTCATCTCTGCCATTTTATTCACCAAAAATGTAAAAAAAAATATATATAAAAATCAGCTGGGAGGAGCAAACATCACTGCAAAAACTCAAAGTCTTACCCAGAATATTTGTCTTATTTCAAGTCAAAAATGTCTTATTCCTAGTCAAAATATCTCATTACACTTAAAATAAGACATGATCACCTCAGAAGTAACTTGTTTTTAGACAATTGTCTCGTTTCAAGTGAATTTTCACTTTTTCCACTGGCAAATTTTGCCAATGAAACAAGCAAATTTTCACTTGTTTCAAGTGAATTTTCACTTGAAACAAGTGAAAATTGTCTAAAAACAAGTTACTTCTGAGGTGATCATGTCTTATTTTAAGTGTAATGAGATATTTTGACTAGAAATAAGACATTTTTGACTTGAAATAAGACAAATAATCTTGGTAAGATTTTGCGTTTTTGCAGTGTGAAGTGAGGATCACACATCAGTGGCCTTTCTTCCTCACACACGTTCAACATGAGGACCGACTTTATTCTCTATTGATCACCATAATAATGCAGAAATTCAAATCACATTTTTTTTTTGTGATTTGACCCTGTTTCATGGCATCCTCCCACTTCTGTGTGTGTGTGTGTGTGTGTGTGTGTGTGTGTTGAGCTCTTCATTTGCAGTGAGACTCAAACTATCCCCCTCAGATTTTTCTTCCAGGGGAGAAACTTGATTTTCTGGCGGCTACTGCAGACGGCACGCCGCTCGCCGCTCGGCTCCAGGTGTGTGTGTGTGTGTGTGTGTGTGTGTGTGTGTGTGTGTGTGTGTGTTCAGATACAGAGCGAGTCCTCCGAGACTTGTGCTTTCTCTCAGCGTCCCTCAGCCCGAAAGCCCACGGGGAGCGGCTGAGCGGAGGGGGGGAGAGGCAGGGGAGGGGAGGCTTCATCTATAATTTAACGTGCGACGCTGAAATGGGTCCCCCTGCAGAGCCCGTGGAGGGAAACACGGGTCCCGCCTGTCCACGCTGTAGACGAGGTAGAGTCCAGACTGGGACAGGCAGATAAAGAGATCAAGGAGGAGGAGGAGGAGGAGGAGGAGGAGGAGGAGGAGGAGTGCTGTGGGAATTCGTCAAGTTTCTCCACACCGCTGGACCAAAGTTTGAAAGCGAGCCGGGAGACGAGGAAGGTGGAGGAAGTTGAGAGAGGTCAGAAAAAAAAAAACAGCAGCTGCACAGAGAAATCTCTTCCTGTAAAAATCCACCTGGTTTGTTGGTGCCGAGGAGCAAAAAAAAAAAAAAAAAAAAAACATCGACTTTCACCGACTCAAAAAAAATGTTTGAAAAATGTTTTTCCATGTTTTTTTTTAAAAATGTTCTTCTCGTTTTTACGTTGCTTCTCATGCGGTTTCCTTCACCTGGTGGAACAGGATGGAATGATGAAAATCAATTTAAGCGCGAGTAAAAATGTGAGATGGAAATGACCGGGGACACGTGAATGCATCACTTCTCTTAATCAAATAAAACATTTAAATGTATCCTGGAAGCTACAACCAATATAATACACAATATACACTGTATTAGACATAAATAAGTGTAGAAATGATTTCCTTAGGTCAAAATGTGTCAGGGCCGTTGTAGGAAAAAAGAAAAATTCGGAGCTGGGGAGGAAAATACTCAAATATTCTCTGAGATTAAAGTCATAAATTTACAAGAAAAAACATCACAAACTTCAAGATCCACCACCAGTGAACTTCTCAAATCACTCTCATTGTTTTTTAATTACAAATCCACATGATCCACTGTGTGTCAGTCAGACAGCTTCAGAGCTGCTGGGAGGAACCAGGCTAACGACTCCCATAGACTTCAAGTCTTTATGCTAAGCTAACAGGAAATGCTACCCATTGGAAGTGAACCGCTGGACGTCCAGAGGTGGAGATGGTGTCCAACATCTGGTCTCAGTGTGGGGAAGCTGTACTCCAGATTACATTTAACTCCTTGTGCTTCAGATAAATACATTACATACACACAGAGTCTTGTTAGAAATTATTGGTCATAATATTGATCAAATATTTAGGGGTTCAAAGGAAACTCAGTGAGCAAAAAAACACAAGAAGAAGAAAAACAAGATTTGAACTCTGAAGATGAGAAGCAACACCAGAGTCCTGAGGTTTTCACACGGCAGCCATGATATGTGCTGACTAGAACACACACACACACACACACACGTGATGCCTGTATTGTCCCACTGAACTCAGGCTACAACAAACTCTGTAATGATGCTTGAGGGAAAAAGGGAAGGAAGAAAGGACACGTGCACACACACACACACACACACACACACCACACACACACACACACACACACTCCTCCTGTGGGGCTGGTGTAAAGATAAATTAATCATTGGGAGCCAAACTTGCTTTAGGCATGGCCCGCCGTCTTCAGCTGAATTTTTTACAATTTTTTACTCGCTGTCTCTCTCTCTCTCTGTCTGTCTCTCTGTCTCTGTCTCTCTCTCTCTCTTGTTCTCTCTCTCTGTCTCTCTCTGTCTCTGTCTGTCTGTCTCTCTCTCTCTTGTTCTCTCTCTCTGTCTCTCTCTGTCTGTCTCTCTTCTTTCCCTGTTCCTTTTTTTGTGTTGTTTGTTATTTCTTTCTCTGCTTCCTTTTTCGTCTTTCTTTTTTTCTTCAGACTTTCTTTGGGGTGATGTTCTGCGAAAAACAGACACTATGTGAGACTACAGCTGATAATTTATGAGAAAAAAATTAATTTATCAGGAAAATAAACATAGACATTGTGAGATTATAACGTAACAAATAGTTTTTCTTCTACCATGGGATTCAGTAAGAAGGAGATCCTGGACTTTGGTCATGGTCAGTGTGAGGGCTTTGCAGATCCAGATTATCTGGTTATGTGAGAGGGTTGCAGATTATCTGGTAATCTCAGTGGTTCACAGATCCCATCATACACCCCCTGACGGGTCAAAGACTCATCGAGGCCGTCCTGATAAGTTTCAAACAGGCGTGCTCTGGGACGGCTCTGAGAAACGTGTTTTCAAGACAAATCAAACCTGAACAGACTGAGGGAAGCACTCAGGAGAACTGGCCTTTGAACGCACCATGAGAGAGAGAGAGAGAGAGAGAGATGAATGCGGGATGTGTTTTCAGATCTTATAGCGTGTGCATGTCTGACGTCTGTCTCGACTCTCCTGATCTGATCTCGTGATGCAACCAAGATTTAAGAATCGGTTTAGGATTTCAAGCCTCCTGCAGTCTGGCCGAGGCCTAAAATGAAGAGGAAACCATCCATCTCTGAAAGTCTTGAGGAAGTCAGAAAGTCGTTTGTCTTCATTCTGCAGGAGCAGCTTCCACTTTGTTCCTGAGGAGAAAACATCCTCGCCGTTTGTCCCCTGAGCTCTCAGACTGTAACTCTAATTCGTCTTGATCACGGCTCTCGTGCAGCTTCGTGGAAATCAAACCGCAGACGTCATCAGGCCGCTGGTGCTCCTCTGTGGCTGCAGCTGCGGCCACCGACCGACATTTTATCACCGTCCGACCTCCCTGTCACGTTTACTTCGACATTTCTTCTTTTACTTTGTCTAATGTCAGTTTACTGCAGGCTACGATGCAAATCAATGTAGAGGAAAACATCATCGGCGTACGTGATCACTCTGCGCCGCTGCAGTGGCAAACAGTGAAGCTAAGTGATAGCAATGTATTAATATTCATTATTAATAATAAGTGGCATTAATGTGTTTGGACGAGAATCCGAAGGAGAGGAGGAGGAGGAGGAGAACCTGGACCCGGATGTTTTCTTCCTTTTTTGGGCGCACGAACATTTTGTTTTGCTCGTTTTTCCCCCATCACTGGATTTAGCTCCGGTGTCGAGTGTCGTCATTTTAAGCTGCACTCCTATTGGTTGGTTAGGAGACGTAGGTCGTAACAGCAGTCACATTGTGAGATGGTTATCCTTGATCCTCTTTCCCAGAGCGACGTAGGACCGCCGCTTTGGAGCCACGACCAAAGATGCCGCCACGTTTCTTCAGCAGGAGGACGGCGGTCTGTGAGGTTATTAAATGCATCATCGCAGGAGGACGGTGGTCTCTGAGGTCATCAAACGCATCACCGCAGGAGGATGGCGGTCTGTGAGGTCATTAAACGCATCACCGCAGGAGGATGGCGGTCTGCGAGGTCATTAAACGCATCACCGCAGGAGGATGGCGGTCTGCGAGGTCATTAAACGCATCACTGCTGGAGAGCTACGGTCTGTGAGGTCACTAAACGCATCACCGCAGGAGGACGGCAGTCTATGAGGTCATTAAACGCATCACCACAGGAGGATGGTGGTCTGCAAGGTCATTAAACGCAACGCCGCAGGAGGACGGCAGTCTGCAAGGTCATTAAACGCAACGCCGCAGGAGGACGGCGGTCTGCGAGGTCATTAAATGCATTACCGCAGGGGGATGGCAGTCTATGAGGTCATTAAACGCATCACCACAGGAGGATGGCGGTCCGCGAGGTCATTAAATGCATCGTGACAGGAGGAGGCACTATTCTGCTCTCTAATATTATCCGTTTTTTAAATTTCTTCTTCATGTCTCGTTCACAGTCCGGTCTCTGTTGAACTATCGGCTGTGGTGCCGCTGCTCCGTTTGGGCCGTATCTGTCAAACCTCCTGAAAACCTGCACATGACATTACTGTTGCACCTTACTGTTGTTTTATGTATTGCACTTTGTTTTTCATTGATTTGACTGACGACTTTTTATTGTCCTTTTGTACGGTGACCTTGAGTGTCCTGAAAGGCGCCTTTAAATAAAATGTATTATTATTATTATTATTATTAAATACGGAGGAAACGAGTGCAGCGTACGGACAGACGGCTCCGTCTGGATCTGGATTTAACGCCGAGCAGAAATGAGCTTTAAGGCTAAAGGAGGACAGCAGACTGAAGATCTTTGAACTAAAAAAAAAAAAAAAACAGATGTGGAATTGGCTGTGGGGACCGAGGCAGACGGGACCTGGGCCTGATCTGGCTGTGAGTGTGTGTGTGTGTGTGTGTGTGTGTGTGTGTGTGTTTAGTATTCCGGTGTGTTCTCTCCTCAGTCTGTAGTATTGATGAGTCGGTGATGTTCTGCTCGGCCTCTCAGGCTGAGATGCTGATTGACTGCTGAACAGCCACGCCGCTGCAAATACCTTTACATAACATGGATAAGGATAACATCATCAACAACAACAACAACAACAACAACAACAACAGCAACAACAACAATAACGTTTTACGTCTACGTCGGCTTAGCAAGTTGCATTTTTCATTTTTCGGCTTTGCTAAATCGATGACATCCGCTGTGTGAGAGGCTTTTTCTTTCTCCTGCGTATCAGTCATCAGTCATCACTTTTGCAGTTACTATTTTCTACGGTTATTTATTATTATTGATTAAAAAGAAAAAGTAAGGGAAAGAAAAGGAAAGTTTGAAGTTTTTTTTTTTTTTTTTGTGCGAGCCGTGTGAGGTCTAACCCAGACAGAGGAAATATGAATGTGATTATGAAGCAAAATAAAAGATGTTCCAGCTCCTTGTGGCCACTTTCTCTCTACACCAGAGGTCCTCAAATGGGGGTATGCGTCCCCCCCAGGGGTACGCTGGAGTACTGCAGGGGGTACAGTCATTTTTTTAAAAATGCATAATTCCTAAAATAATTAGCCTATACTATATTACGTTTAATCTCTTAATTAATTAATTAATTAATTTTATTTAAATTTTCTTTTCATTTCATTTTCAAACTCTAATTTTCAGGTCATTTAAAAGAAATTAGGACTTTTTTTTTCTTTTTTGCAAATTTTCTTTTAATTCTTCTATTTTTATTATTATTATTATTATTATTATTATAATTTTTTATTTATTTATTTGCAAATTTTGGGGTCGTTTCTTATTAAATTGGTCACTTTTGTTTTATTTAGGAAAGAAATGTAATCTGCACATTTAAGTCCTCATCAACCTCCCAGACTGTGATTCAAACTGCTGTTTAAAACTTTTTCATGTTTTTCCATTTCTGTCCAGCAGCCGAAGCACCTCGTCACCAGCGTGCCATTCATGTATTTTTTTGATTTTTTTGATTCATGAAGTTTTGATTCACTTAGCACATCGCTGTTTGATTTATTACTGTTTTTCTCTTAAAGTTAATTTTATTTTGCACATTTTACCTGAGGCTAAGCTCTTAAAGCACCACAACAGAGTTTCCTCTCCAGAACGTTCCTCTGCTCTCCTCCCAGAGCGAGCAGTGGGGTTTCAGAGCTGCCACATCACTCCTCCTCCCTTTCCTCCAGCCGCTGGTTTCCATTCATTCCACTACGATATGAACATGAACTTTCAGAGCCTTCACACTTTCTTCACTCCAGTTTTCCATCAGCCCAAAAAAGTCCTCCACAGGAGTTTTCCTAAAAGCAGCAGCACTGTTGGCTTTTCAGGACTTTTTCACACTGAAACGCTCCCTCCTCCTCCTCCTCCTCCTCCTCCTCCTCCTCCTCCTCCAGGGAAAATAGTCCCTAAGCGGGGAAACGTTTTACTTTCCACAGCCGATTATCAGCTGTGTGGTTTCTGAATGTTGAGGACTTTGTTCGCCGCAGAAGCAGAACATTATAAGGCGGCTGCTTCAACCACAAACTCACATTTTGGCTCTGTGCTGTGAAACCTTTAGCAGGATTTGAAAACGTGGAGGAGCTCTAGTGAACAGACCAAACATTCAAAATCAGTGGAACTGTCCTTTAATGACCCCTGTCTGGGGATTTTTATGGGACGGTCTGAGAGTTTTTCCTCCAGAACAGAGTTCAGGCCAGAAAATGAGTTTTGAGAGCCAGAGATCTGCGCAGCTGGCCTCAGTAATCATTCAGTTATTGGTATTGATCAGCGGCTCTATCCGCCCCTGCAGACGTTCACTGTGCTGTGTTCAGCTGATTCCAGTCTGAGTGAACATGACGACTGAGCTGAATGTCAACAGGCCCGGGCCGAAGGTGACCTACGTTAAAAATAAAAATAAACTGATGAAATGTGCGCTGAAGTGGGAGCTTGTTTCTGCTCTGGTCGTGCTGTGTGTGTGTGTGTGTGTGTGTGTGTGTGTGTGTGTGTTTGCTGAGTGGGCTTTAATGAGCTGTGGCTGTTAATAGAGTCAGCAGACGCTGCCTTCATCATCAAGCCTCCTGCTGAAGACGCTTACGACGCAAATCCAGCTTTAATTACTGAAACACACAAGTTCCCTCACAGAGGTTTTCAAATGTATTTATTTTCAAATTTCAATTTCAATTTTGTGTGAAGAAAGTAAATCAAGATAATATTTTCAGTGGGGTAGATTATTGTAAGGTTTTTAAGATATTTTTATAATGTTTCTAACTTGATGATCATGTGTAATTTAATTGAACTGTTTTACAATTACAGTCAAATTACAGTTCACACATTTGGAAGATTCTTTTATCCAAATCGACGTACAAATGAGATTTCTATACACCAATAAGCAAAGATCAGTTCAGGATCAATTTGATTTTTTTTTTTTTTTTTTTTTTTAATCTAACAAGGAGGGTTTTCTAGGTAAAAATAAAGAGTTTAAGTGTTTTAGAGTGGAACTTTCCTTTAAGAGCATCACTAGTTGATTTGTGTTGTCTTTTCCTTTGACTTGAAATGAGTCACTTGTTGAAATGTTTTGAAATGTTTTGCCAGCTCTGTGTGTGTGTTTGTGTGTGTGTGTGTGTGTTTTGGTGTGGGGGGGCTCTGCTCAACAGTGTAATTACATTAGCTGTGATGTGTTTGAGTGTGTGTGTAAAAGTGTGTGTCCGCTGTTTCCTTGCATACTTCGGTGTGTGACTGTGTGTCTGTGTGTCTGTGTGTGTGTGTGTGTGTGTGTGTGTCCCTGTCAGTCCCGGCAGCATGGCTGTTCGCTCGGCTCGCTCTCCCAGTGACGTTCAAAGTCGAGTTGAATTTGTTCAGAAATCTTTCTGCTGCGTCACAGAGACTCAACACACACACACACACATACACACATACACACACATACAGAGCACGAGAGATGCTTTGCACCACTGTATGTGTGTGTGTGTGTGTGTGTGTAAGTGTGTGTGTGTGTGTGTGTGTGTGTTGAGTATTGCGGTAGGTGCATGTGTCATTATGCGAGTGCCTGTTTGCGTCAGCTCCCTCAAACTTTGGGCAAAATAAAACGAACAACTTTTTGAAAACTGAGAAATTTGGTTTGAATTATTTTAAAAACATGAGAAAAGAAAAACATGAGAAAAGGCAATGAGCAACTTAAAAAGAAATGACCCAAGAATTTGCAAGAAATTAGTAAAAAGATATGTAAGAGAGACGATAATGAGAAAATTATCAAAAAAATAATAATCATTTTTTAAAAAAAAAATCCTAGGGAAAAACATACCCAGAGAGCTGGGTTTATAAATATTATAATTTAAAAATTTTTTTGGCTAACTTTAAGATCATTAACTTTAATTTTTTTTATTACTAATTTCTTTCTAATTTGGGGTGATTTCTTGTTAACTAGAGTAGGATAGTGTTGGCGGGGGTATGAGGGCTCTTCTATTCTACTTTTTTAAAGTTTTAGTTTAGTTTAGAACCTCCACCCACCTTCTGTTTTGTCTGTTTGTCTCTTAGCAAGATGATTCAAAAACAAATGGAGGCATCAAGGATGAACCAATCACATTTTGGGCGATATCTCCAGAACGCAGTGAGGCACCATGCAGCAGCACGTTTGATGTTGATATGGGGGAAGAAAAGGGAGACTATGGGCACTAAACGGGAGTCTATTGGGACTAAATGGGAGACTATGGGCACTAAATGGGAGACTATGGGCACTAAATGGGAGTCTATTGGGACTAAATGGGAGACTATCGGCACTAAATGGGAGACTATGGGCACTAAATGGGAGTCTATTGGGACTAAATGGGAGACTATGGGGACTAAATGGGAGACTATAAGAACTAAATGGGAATCTATGGGGACTAAATGGGAGTCTATGGGGACTAAATGGGAGACTATGTGCACTAAATGGGAGTCTATTGGGACTAAATGGGAGACTATGGGGGCTAAATGGGAGACTATACGAACTAAATGGGAGACTATGGGGACTAAATGGGAGACTATAAGAACTAAATGGGAGACTATGGGGACTAAATGGGAGACTATGTTGACTAAATGGGAGACTATAATAACTAAATGGGAGTCTATTGGGACTAAATGGGAGACTATGGGGACTAAATGGGAGTCTATTGGGACTAAATGGGAGACTATAAGAACTAAATCGGAGACTATGGGGACTAAATGGGAGACTATGATGACTAAATGGGAGACTATTTGGACTAAATGGGAGACTATTGGGACTAAATGGGACACTATTTGGGGCTAAATGGTAGTCTATGGGGACTAAATCGGAGTCTATGAGGACTAAATGGGAGTCTATTAGGACTAAATGGGAGACTATGGGGACTAAATGGGAGTCTATTGGGACTAAATGGGAGACTATGGGGACTAAATGGGAGTCTATGGGGACTAAACGGGAGACTATGGGGACTAAATGGGAGTCTATGTGGACTACATGGGAGACTATGGGGATTAAATGGGAGACTATAAGAACTAAATGGGAGTCTATTGGGACTAAATGGGAGACTATGGGGACTAAATGGGAGTCTATTGGGACTAAATGGGAGACTATAAGAACTCAATGGGAGACTATGGGGACTAAATGGGAGACTATGGGGACTAAATGGGAGTCTATTGGGACTAAATGGGAGTCTATTGGGACTAAATGGGAGACTATGGGGACTAAATGGGAGACTATAAGAACTAAATGGGAGTCTATGGGGACTGAATGGGAGTCTATGGGGACTAAATGGGAGACTATAATAACTAAATGGGAGTCTATTGGGACTAAATGGGAGACTATGGGGACTAAATGGGAGTCTATTGGGACTAAATGGGAGACTATAAGAACTAAATGGGAGT